>NC_058415.1:21510180-21538697 GCF_002201575.2 Neomonachus schauinslandi
AAAGAAAGAAAGAAAGAAAGAAAGAAAGAAAGAAAGAAAGAAAGAAAGAAAGAAAGAAAAAAAGAAAAAGGCCTGAAGTTTTACATCTCCAATGCCACCATGCTTTTAATATTGGTTTCCAAAACAGGTGATGACAAAGTCCTACTAAAAAACCGTGGCCATAATATTAAATGGCAAACAGACATTTGTTCAGGATCCTCTAGGTGGGACTCATTGTGCAGGATAGCCAACAGTGAATCAACTGTAGTTGATGACTCATATCTCTTATAAAATGACAAAAGCATTAGATTCACCAAGAAGAGAAATATTCATTTACACAGAGTCATTGATTGTCAAGTAAAATAGAGATTATCTAGAAGGCTAAGATGATCCATATAAATATATTTTATATATAGGATTAATACCTTTAGGAATGACTTCAAAATCACTTCCCCTTATTTCTTCTTTTTGGCATCTGGTTGGTAGTTTGAAAGAATGCCTTCAACTCCTCCATCCTCTGCAACTACACTCTTACTATGCTCTCACTGTGGGCAGATTGCTCCTCCGCAACCCTTGAATTTGGGCTTGGTCATAGGACTTTCTTCGTCTCATGACATGTGGTCAGAAGAGACAGTGTGCTGGTTTCGAGCTTAGCTCTGAAGAGGGCCTGTGTGTCTACCCATCCTGTTGAACTTCGTCATCATCATGAGAAAAACAATCCTGGTTTGCTTGCTGGTGCAAGATGCATAAAACACAGACCTGCAACAGGTACCGCCTGTCCTACCAATCCATGAGAATCGGTGATTGGTGTGGAAGCCACTGAGATTTTTTGGTTGCTTATCACACAGCATTATTACAGCGATTGTTGACCAATACAAGGACTTTGATGGACCAAAGCTTGTTTTGAAAGGGCTATTTACAAACTGTTGGACTTAGGTTTAATACATTGTCACTGTCTTCAGTTTTAATATTAAATATGTATTCTGGGCTGTATAATGTTTTCAGTTTCTAAGTTACATCACTGGGATAGTTACTGGTTTCATCTTTCATGAAATTTCATTGTCTATTAATAGGAAGAAGTATGAAGCACCAAGAGAAAGAGGACTTTGATTAGCAATGACTAGAATAGGCATATATACTACATATTTTCATATACTTGTCAAAGTATATGAAATACTGGCTCTGATTTTTTCTCTTAGATCCTCAAATCCAGAGCTGCATTTCATCAGTCGTATGGGCTGGTCTCATAAACCATAGATCAGAGGATCAAGGCATGACAGGCTAATTCTGTTTTGAAAAAGCAAAATACAGAGCATTAGACTGGGAGTCAGAAGGTCTGGGACCTACCTTTTGTTATGTCACCAATTACCTGTCTACCTAGGAAAAGCCTCTTAATAACTACTGAGCCACAGATCCCATAAGACTATAAAATTCTACAATTTTCTGATTCCAGACCTTTCATTTGGTTGTGTCAATTCACAGTAATGTCAGAAAATGAAATTCTGACAATAATATCATTAATCGTGTAAGCGTGGGAGAAACTGAGGAGGTGTCTGTAGAGACTCTTGTGGCTGCTCGAGTATCTCTCCAATAAGATTGACTTAAGAAAGGACACGTACAAAAGATGAAAAAAGAGCCATGTGACAAAAGGGAAATGATACTAATAAAGCTAAAACTCAGAATGAGATGAAACTTATGAGAAATTTAAAATAAGACGAGTTATGATAAGAATCAGAACAAGATGGTATTGGCTGGTTGATTGGAGCACTAAAGACCCAGGCAAGTACAGCAGACCCTGCCATGGACCCTGTGCTTTTAGAGAGTCTCACTCTACTGTGCCTCTTAGAGTGAAGAGACCATGAGATTTAGAGGATATGCCCATATGGACCAGACTTCTTGTTCCTAGACCATGATTCAGGTAGCCTGGAACTCTGAAATTCCAGCCCCAAAGCCTCAGGCCTGCTTTCAATGCCTATACAGCCTTCTTCCCTAGATCTGTCTTCACAAGGGTAAATGGCCAATACAACTGTTTGCAGGGGATGGGGCATCATTTGAATGTGCAGGCTGAAGTATGTATGAAGGTGTACAGGATCAGAACCAGAGCTGGGAAGAGAAGTGAAGTGGGCCCAGGGCCAACTTCGTGGTCATATAACCTGGGTAGTCACAGACCCCTGCACAGAAAAGGACCCTTCACTTAGTTTAGTGCTCTGCTATCAATGTCTTAATGATTTCATCCTTGAATTTGTGTTTCAAAAGAGAAGTCTAATAGGCCCATGGAGCATGCATGTAAGCAAAGGAGATACATGCAGTATGCGCATTCACCACTGTTCCTTGCCACACTGTGTGCATACAACTTTTTTTTTTTAAAGATTTTTTATTTATTTATTTGAGAGAGAGAATGAGATAGAGAGAGCATGAGATGGGGGAGGGTCAGAGGGAGAAGCAGACTCCCTGCTGAGCAGGGAGCTTGATGCGGGACTCAATCCCGAGACTCCAGGATCATGACCTGAGCCGAAGGCAGTCGCTTAACCAACTGAGCCACCCAGGCACCCCATGCATACAACTTCTTAATGCCCCATGAGCACAGAAGCCCAGGGGATCCACAATGCACAGGAGTTTGGTGAGACTCGGTAAGCGTGTTAGGTCTGTGATGACATGGGAGCACTGCCAGTCCTGAGAGGTCATGCTTTCCATTTGAACCAGAGCTTGCTTTGAACACAGAAAGCAAGCATTTGTGTTCCAAGAAGCACAAATGATCAAGCAACCCTATCATATTCTTTCTTATTCGTGTTACATCTCTTTATTAGCCAAACACACTGAAAATGATGAAGTAGAAAGAGAGGGTGACCAACACAGTTTCTTTCCCTTCTAACCCTTTCTTACTTCAGTAAGCTGAAGGGAGAAATTTTGGGTGGATGTGCACAAATGAAAAAGTGAACTAAAAGAAGTTGAATTAATTTTGTGGGATTTTTCTACTGTTGTGGTAACAAAAATATACATACGAATGTATGAGCTGCAAAATACACATCATGTAATTCAGGTGATTCTGGGTTCAAGTTAAATGCTTTCTCATATTTGCATTTTAAGTTGGCATTTCACAATATTAAAAAAGGTGTAATATAAAGATTTTATAATATAAAGATTTTGCATTTAAAATTGGCATTACAGGGGCTCCTGGGTGGCTCTGTTGGTGAAACATCTGCCTTCGGCTCAGGTCATGATCCCAGGATCCTGGGATGGAGCCCCACGTCAGGCTCCCTGCTCAGCGGGGAGTCTGCTTCTCCTTCTGCCTCTGTCCCTCCCCAAACTTGTGCTCTCTCTCTCTCATAAATAAATAAAATGTTTACAAAAAAACAAACCAAAAAAACAAAACCTCTCCAGGTGATTCCAATAATGAGGACCACTACCTGGAAGAAAAGTTTTCAATAAATAAATAAATAAATAAATAAATAAAATTGGCATTATATAATAAAAGGATATAAAATTCATGCTAATAGTGTAAAATTTCAATTTTTCTTTACTCAGATAGCAGGTACAAAACAGCCATGACAAGTTGAGAGAGAGAGAACAGAGACTGCAGAAGAAAGCAAAAACTTCATATCTTAGTATCTTTAATGATACTTTATTTCACTTTGTGAATATTAGGCCTCGGCTTTGTTCTCTGCACCGTGCCCTCCAAATTATATAGCGGATCTCGGGTGTGCCATGGGTGGGAGGCCCTTGATGGGAACTAGCTCCCACTCTATCTAAATTTTAACTAGCCCTGCCAAGTTCTCATTAAGGTATATTTGTCAAGGTAAGGAGACCAAACATACTTAACAGATTTGGGTAAACATTTAATTCTAAATATTTGAATATACACTATGTGGGTGCCCCTATTTTCTCTTGCTCCTGGCCCTGCCATTCTTATGTGTGGGCTTACTGTTTGAAGCTGATGAGACTATGAAAATAAAATAGAGAGAAGAGTTTTGGTTTTTTGAGAAGACAAAGCACGGACATAGACTGCTGGTTGTCTCCATCATACCCAACTGTGTCAATGTCAAGAAAAGTGGAGGAACGTAGACAGACCTGAAAAATGAACGTCAGCCCCTAGAGAAGCTCCTGGGGGAAACGGAGGTGGTTGTGACCTGGTGTGAGATGGAAAGAGAAGTCTAAGCAGGTGTGGGACTTGGAGCCGCCATCAGGAGTTTGGTTAGGGGGCAACTCTGGAGTGGCGTTGCTTTCAAAACGAAAAATAGCAGCACCAGCCCAGTGTGGCTTGACTGGCAGATAACTTCAGGGTAGCACTGAGGTCTGGCTGAAGTGTAAATAAGCTACCTGAGCCGTCAGATTTACCGTCTACTTTTCTCCTACTTTCTAGATGTTATATGATTAAAGGCATAAAGCCCTTGAAGAAGAACAATGTCTAGGAAAGTCTGCCAAGGAGTTTTGCTGACAGAGTTGCAAACCCAGTCTGGTTTGGGCAGCACGTAGGTGAGTTCAAGCCAAGAAAATTGCTTGGGACCCACCCACTCTGAGGCAAATTTCTCTCCTTAAAGTCACTGAGAGGGTCACAAAATAGAGCCTGGGCTTTGGCCTCCCTCCCTGAGTACACATTAACAATCAAGGCAAGTCATACCCACGGCTATTTAGTGAGAACCTACAAGCAGGATGACCACATAATTTATCACCCAAATCAGGACACTTTTGAGCATGAAAGGAAGGGGATTAATACCTACTTTGGCTCAGTGGATATGAACTGCATATGTCTCAGGCCAACCAGGATACTTGCAAACCTATCCATAAATTTCATTTGTGTAAATTTTTAAAAAGCACATTTCTGGGTGAACAAAGTTGAAAAAAGTACTCCCCACAAGGTGGACACATTATTTGAAAAAAAAAAATTTTAAGGCACCATATCTGGGCAGAAAAATTAGAAAAAGGCATTCAAGACAGAACGATATGGCCTGGCTTGGTTTGACAAGTGGATGGCATCTTTGGGTGAAGAGAAGTTCACTTTGACTTCTGAGAGAATGCAGTCCTATGCCAGGGCATCACCTTGGTGATGAAACACAGGTGTTTGTCAGGTCCCCTGGTCCCATCAACCAGGCCTGCTTATGCAATATTCAATTGGCATCCTCAGATATGGAGGCCCTGCTTGTGACCACAGGAGAATATGAGCTCAGGAAATATATCAAGATATTTGAGGAGCACATATAAGAAACACGTATAAGGGGCACCTGGGTGGCTCACTCGTTGGGCATCTGCCTTCAGCTCAGGTCATGATCCCAGGGTCCTGGGATCGAGCCCCGCACCGGGCTCCCTGCTCCATGGGGATTCTGCTTCTCCCTCTTGCTCTTCCCCTTCCCCCACTCGTGCTCTCACTCTCCTTCTCTCTCTCAAATAAATAAACAAAAATCTTAGAAAAATAAAATAAACAGTGCCAGATTTTTTAAATCAACATGCTAAATATGTGCATAGACATATGGGAGTATGTCCATAATCTGAATCAGGAACAAGAAGTTTTAAAGAAAAAAAAATTTGTGATCGTGAAAGTCTCCAAGATTGAGGCCATGAAGGGTGCCAAACAAAATATGAAAGAGAAAAAAATTTAGAACATTTATAAGAAAAATTAAGACTGTCACAAAAAGGAAAAAAGGGGGCACTTGGGTGGCTCAGTTGGTTGGTGTCTACCTTCGGCTCCGGTCATGATCTCAGGGTCCTGGGATCAAGTCCCATATCAGGCTCCCTGTTCAGCAGGGAGTCTGCTTCTCCCTCTCCCTCTGCCCCTCCCCCAACTCATGGCACATGCTCTTTTTCTCTCAAATAAATAAGTAAATCTTAAAAAGAAGAAGCTAATGGAGTAATAATTACAAACTTTTGAAGCAAGTAAGTGTGAACCTAGAATTTTATATCCTGCTAAATTATCATTTGATCATGAAATCACAGTGAAGATATTTTCAGGCACACAAAACATCACAAGGGTTATCATATAAAACCTCTTTTGAAAACACTTATTATAAAAAGTATGTCTTTCATAACTAACTAATTAAATAATTAAATAAATTCAGTAATATCCTATGAAATATATAGGGAGTATGGTAATTATAATTTATTTTCTTAAAAAACTCAAAGAGCTGATCAATGGGCCATATTTCTATCAGTTCAGAAATAAAATTCTTGATGATGAGGGTGGGTATGTGAATAGGTAAGGGGAGGCCAGAGAAAGGAAAAATCATGTTAGATTTCATGTTTGAAGAACATTATAGATTGATGCTTGAAATATTCATAGGAAGAAATGAATGTAAGTGTAAGTCTTTATAAATTGCATTTAACCACCAGAAGAAAAAAACTAGAATGTATAATTTTCAAATTAAAAAAAAAAAATCTATCTGGGGCACCTGGGTGGCTCAGTTGGTTGGGTGACCAACTCTTGATTTCTGCTGGGGTCATGATCTTAGGATTGTGAGATTGAGCCCCACATGGGGTCCCACACTGGGAAAAATCCCTACTTGGCATTCTCTCTCTCCCACTCTCCATCCCCCACCTCTTAAAAAAGAAAATCTATCCAATGGAACCAATGGAAGGCCACATAGGAGGGGGAAAACAAGCAAGATGAAATGAAAGTGTGAGAAATAGAAAATATAAAGTTAAATTGTCAAAATAAATCCTAGTATATTAATTACAGTAAATATAAGTTGAATTCAATTACCAGAGGACTGGATTAAAAATACAAAATCTAACAACATGCTGTCTACACAATTCAACCTTAAAACAATAGGATGAAAAAGTTGACAATAAAAAATAAAAATGATATACCACCAACATGAGCTATAAGAAATCCAGCACAGTGATTTAAAACTAAATAAAATAGAATTTATGGTAAAATACATCATAAGATATAAAGAGATTATATATTCAGGTAAAACAAACAAAAAATCAAGAAAATATAACAATATATATTTATCTAAGTAGAGTATAAAATATGGGCTAAACAACTGCTAGAAACATAAGGTAAAATTAAAAACTAAAAAAAATTTAAAAATTGGTATTTTGATGCAAATTTCTTAGAACCAGATGGAAAAAGCAGACAAAAAAAAAAAAGCAAAAATAACATTTTGAATAAATCTTAGTTCAAACTAAGTTATTCAGGCAGAATTTACGTTCAACCAAAAAAACCCACATTTTTCCAAATCATATGACAGTTTCATAAAAAGGTATCAGAAAGAAAGAATAAACACATTGTTTTAAAGAAAAAAATAACACATCATATAAAATATATTCTGCTATAATAATGGCATATGCATAAAATCAATAGCAACAAAACTGATACAGTTTTGTGTATCTGATTATTAAAAACAAATTTTAAAATCCTATGCAATGACTCTTGAGTTAAAAAGGAAGTCAAGAAGATTCCTATATACCTAAAACTAAACGACAATGTAAACACTGTAAGTCAAAATTTGTATGACTCAGTTAAAGTTGTACTCAGGTTTAAATACATGCTTGTTAGGAAATAACAGATTTAAAACAAATGACGTAAGTCTTCTGTCCTAGAAACTGGGTGAAAAATATAATTGTTTTTTAAAAGAATATGGTAAGTTATAAATGTCAGAGCAGAATTCTCTAAAAGAGAGGTTCCCCTCGCAAAAAAACCAAAAGCAAACAAAAACCCTTGTTGTGTATTTGAAAGATTCGTAAGATAGAAAAAGCTCTGGCAAGACTGTTGAAAGGGAAAAAATCAAACAAAAATCAAACAATCAAGATAGCAATGAAAAATGTGAAAAACACTATATATAATAATATATATGTGTATATAACCTAAAATGAATACAATACTCAAATGGAGAGACGTTTTAAATTGTGAAAGAAAAATACTTTAAATAAGAGATCGACCTTATTCATGGACAGCACAACCTAAGACCTAATGGTATCATATATAGCCAACTAGCCTGTAAATTCAGTCCACACACAATGAAAATGCCAGCTCAAATTCTGAGGAATTTGAGAAATTAAAACCCATAAGTAGCTTCCAAAAGGGAGTTTTATGAGTAACTTTAAAAAAAATTAAAAGAGGTAAAATTGCCCAACATGACAATAAGACAATATTTTAGTAATAAAGCCAGTATGGCATACTGGTGCTTACTATACCAAAATAGCTTATAGCTTTGCAGTCCAGTAGAAATATTGTGTACTCCACATATGTGGTTTTATTCTTTTGCTTACCTTTCAAAAAAAAAGAAACATGATATAAATCTTAATATATCTTGTTGAACACAATGTAAGCAAATGCTGTCATTTTAACATGTAATCCATATAAAAAACAAATACAGTTTTTTCAACTAAGTCTTTGAAATAAGTAATGTTGTCCCTACAACACATCTCCACTGTTCAAAAGCTGTTAAGAGGCTAGTTACTGTCAATGTATTGGATAGTATGAATAAAATTGACCCACATATTCCTGAAAACTACAGAAAAAAAATGTGAAAAGTCCAAATCGTTTAGGAAGTAATATTGGGAAAAATAATGTGTTTTATGGAGAAAAATAAAGCTGGATGCTTACCTCACCTTACATTCAAAAGTAAACTCAAGCGGAAATGAAATAGAAAAATCCATGTGAATGGAAAAACTATAAAGTTAAAAGAAGAAAACAGGAAAGGTTTTTGTGCCCTATGAGTGGAGAAAAAACTCCTTCAATAGAACCTAAAAAAGAAAAAAAAATTAAATCATGAAGTGGGCAGTGTCCCAACTTGATTGTATAAAAATCAAAATTTTCTACTCAACAAAGAACTTCAAAATTAAAATTAAGAGACAGTTGCCAGGGCACCTGGGTGGCTCAGTCGGTTAAGGGTCTGCCTCCAGCTCAGGTCATGATCCCGGAGTCCTGGGACCAAGCCCCACATCAGGCTCCCTACTCAGTGGGGTGTCTGCTTCTCCCTCTCCCCCTCCCCCTGCTTGTGCTCTGTCTGTCTCTCTCTCTCTTCTCTCAAATAAATAAATAAAATCTTTTTTTAAAAAAAGAGAGAGACAGTTGCCAAACAGACTGGGAAAAGAAATGTATAATGTTAAAAAAAGATAAAAATTCCAGCAAATCAAAAAGAAGACAGGAAACCCAAAGGAAAAAGGATATGAATAAGCAGTTGGAGAAGAGACAGAACAACCCTGATTCTATTTCATGTATCCCTCCTGGACTTTAAAGACCACGTGGTCCTGTGACTTCACACCCTTCTTTGCAATTGCTCTACACACAGCTGCAGTATTAAACATGCCCCAAGACCCGTGAATGTAAGTGCCAGGAGATGCCCTTGTGCTTCTTTCTCTAGTTGACTGTCCCTGCAGCGTGACACTTGGTTTTTCTCCTGTAATGTAGGGCTTTCATCAACACAAACTGGGATTATTTTCTTTTCCCCTTGACTGCTGTCAATGTATTTTTTAATCGTATGCCCCTTTCACATTGACCTCTTTCAATTAATGACTTTGGAATAAATTCTCAGAAGAGAAAAAAAGGGGAAAAGCAGAAGAGCGATTACTATTGAAACAAGAAAATCTACTTTATGCTGAAATATTATGTTCTATAAAGAGGGATGAGTCAATGAGAGTGTGTTACATTGAGTATAATGCATTGTTTCAGATGCATTGTGTATGGTGTTTGCCTGGAGTTCTGATTATGTAGCAGTTGGAATGGTATTCACTTAATGTATATTATTAAGCATTTTCCAATGGTAGTATTTAACCAGTGTGACCAGAGACTTTAAGGAACTAGTGTTTTTTGTTTTTACTCTCCAATATGTCAGAGACCAGGGTTGGTGTAGGTCTTCACAATATCCTGGTGGATGTACACCGTGCACATGCCTGAGTTGAAAATAAACACAAACTATATTGTCTTTTTAATATTCTTTTAGTACTCATTTTATACTATTGCTTTAAATTAGAGTGGGTATTTTTGCAGTGCTCCTTCCAGCGAGTTATTAAACCAAAAAGCTCTTGTGTGGAAAATTCAAGGTGGATGTGAATTTTTTCACTTCTCTATTGAGGGAGAAAAGAGAAAAGCTGGGTAGTAAATTAGACACAGGTATTTCATGGAAGTCTCTGCACCCTTAGGGTACAGATGATGACCTGAAAAGAAGAAAGCAAAAATTGGAGGGGAAAAAAAGTTAGAAGTTGTTTAGAATTAGTCATGTATAATGAGCTTAAGTAAGGGCAATATTGATTAAACTACATATTATGTATATGTGTCTGTAGCAAACCGAAGGTTAGTTATAAAATGTTAACAGTGTAAGGGGCTTTTACACTTTCTTTCTATTTTTTATCCTAAATTTGGTTGTTTGTCAGAATCACCTGTGGAAGCCAAAATATAAATAAATAAAATCCAGATGTCCAAGTCCCATTTCTTAAGTTTCTCATTCAGTGGAGTCTGGATTTCCTCTGTGTTTGCAAACCTCTACAGGTGATTCTGATGGGATGCACAGCCACAGTTTAAAGCCTCTGCTGTAAAGTAAATAATATCTAATTATATTGTCATTATATAGTTTTATTAATAGGTTCTATGTTTGATGGATAAATCTGATGTCAGAGGCACTCCCCACTAGAAAAAAAAATAACTAGTACTTTCTACTGCCACTTGGTGGCAGCATACATATATTTCAAGGGCAATTATAGTAGGAGGCCAATTTAATAAAACATTTTAGAATTGGAAGAACATATAGAGATCATCTAGTCAAGCTTCCAACTTTTATAATTGTAAAACTAAGGCTCATGTAGATGAAATGATTCATCTCCAGTCAAAGAGAGTTAGTGAAATTATGAAATAAAAGTAACTTGGAAATTTAATTTAGTGTTATTTCTATTCATCTCAAATAATAGCTCAAACTTCAGTGTGACAGATTAGGGATTGAATTCTTGCTCGAATTTACTGGTTGTGTGCCTTTTGATAAGTCACTAAAATATTTCGAACCTCACTTTTCACATATGTAAAATAGTGAGCCTTGACTGATACAGAGTGTGAGAGAGCCTAGCACTGTTCTTAACATACATAAGTACTTAAAAATTTTTGGCTCTCATCCCTCTTAAATAACCTCTATCCACTTAGTAATAAAAGTGTCTTTCAGCTAGCAAACCGCCCGAGAGATGACAATGTTTTGGCAAGAGATACAAAATTTTTTCCTTACTAGGTTTCCTTAGATCTGATATTTGAACTGTACTTACATCTCTTGTTTATGTTATACTGATGAATTTGATAGAAGAATTCTTACAAGAAATAGGCAGGAATTAAGCTGTCTGACTCTCAAGAAATATAATTTGATAGGTGGTGACTAGAATCACAAACAGTATTTTGACAGGAAGTCCGTATTAGATATTAGATACCTAGACTCTCCTTCTTCTATTAAAAATAATTAGAATCATTTTCAAATTTGTTTTAAAGGGAAGTTATTTTCTTCTGGCTCATTTAAGCAAACTGACGAGAAAAAAAAAAAAACCCTCCTGAATCCTTATTTTAAAGGCTTTTAAAGGGCGCCTGGGTGGCTCAGTTGGTTAAGCGACTGCCTTCGGCTCAGGTCGTGATCCTGGAGTCCCGGGATCGAGTCCCGCATCGGGCTCCCTGCTCGGCGGGGAGTCTGCTTCTCCCTCTGACCCTCCCCCCTCTCATGTGCTTGCTCTCTCTCATTCTCTCTCTCAAATAAATAAATAAAATAAAGAAAAAAAAAGGCTTTTAAAGTAAAGCAAATAACTTTTTTCCAACATTTCCCAAACCTTCATTATTAAATTGGGTGAGGTTTACCAACGATCATCATTTCACAACATTATCTCCATTATCGCCTTCTTTTTTTATTTTTTATTTTTTAAAGACTTATTTATTTATTTGAGAGAGAGAGAGAGAGAGAGCACGAGTCGGAGGAGCAGAGGGAGAGGGAGAGAGAATCCCCAAGCAGACTCCACACTAAGCCCAGAGCCCAACATGGGGCTTGATCCCATGACCCTGAGATCACCACCTGAGCCTAAACCAAGAGTCCAAAGCTCAACCGCCTGTGCCACCCAGATGCCCCTCCATTATCACCTTCTTTAAATGAGTGGGCCTAATAGATGTGCAGTTAAGACAGAGCTTCGCTCTCAACATATTTTAAATTTTGTATGCAAATAATATGAAGCAAACAGGATTGAGGAATTCAGGCATAAAAATTACTGATACATGCTACAATATGGATGGAAGTTGAGACACTATACTAAGTGAAAGAAGTCAGACACAAAGACCACATATTGTATGGTTCCATTTATATGAAATGTCCAGAAGAGGCAAATCCGTAGAAACAGTCTATGAGGGGTTGCCAGGGTTTGGGGACAGGGAGGAAATAGGAAAAGACTACTTAAGGGCTGTAGGGTTTCCTTCTAGGGTGATGAAAATGTTCTGGAACTAGATAGTAGTGATAGTTCACAACATTGTGAATGTGCTAAATTCCACTGAATTCTACATTCAATTGTAAAAATGATGAAAATGAGGAATTTTATGTGACACATATTTTATTACAATAAGAAAAGAAAGAAATAGGGGAAGACTTTGTGTTTGGGCAAATAAGGAGAACTGATCCAGAAAAAACCAGCTCTACTATTCAGTCTTCTCTCCGTTTTCCCAGTGCATTGGCCCTCAGCAAAGAGTTGGTTGAACCTGTAGATGGTATTCATTCAACACGATCAAGGGGAAAGTGAAGATAAATAAAATCTCGCCATTCCTCCTTAGCACATCCGTGACACCTGTTTTGTTAACCTCCTACTCAGCCATATGGGCATCCGTGTACACACTGCAGTTTAGGTTTTTTCTACTTCAGTATTTTTCCCGAAGCTCACTCACACATGTAGGTAATAATATTCCTGATTTTAATGGACCCTCCAGGGCTGGTTGTGTCTTATCTCAGGGGAAGGAATGGAAAGGAAGAAAAAGCTTCCCATTGGCCTGGTGAACTTGGGACAAAAGGAATGCAGAAGAGGGCTTGATTGTCAAACTGAAACATTTTATTTTTTCCTCTTCCTTTTCTTTTTAGTCTTCCTATTGGGTCTTCTGCTCACATTTTCCCCCACTTGCTTCCAAACAGGAAAGACACTAATTAACTGCATTGTTTTTATTTTTGTTTGTGCTTTTGTTTTGCAAAACAACTATTGTTTTAGGTTTCTTGCTGTTTGGTGAATGTTACTATTTTTACTGCCAAATAAGCTTTGGTGGTTGATGTAGGGGTCCCTTGGGAACTTAACTTTTTCAGTTTTAAGGATAAAAGCTCTTTGTTTGAATTGGCTTTTACTGGGTGCTTCAACCTTTGCTCTTGGCTCTTTGACAGGGGACTGAATAGCACCACATTTCCTTTGAGGTTCCAATAAATAAAAGATCCCAGTTTCTCCTGGGGTCTTTTAGAGGATTTTGCTGCACTCTCTAATAGCCAGATGGGGCTCCAGGAAGATGACATATAAATGAATATAAATGGTCTGATATATTTAGAATTTGCTTTGGCTATGTTCCTGGTCCCGTTCCACTTCTTGTAACAGATGGCTTTAGAGGGCATTAGCTGTATATATATATATTAAATATATTAATATTTTAGTATGCATTATACATACACACAACACAAATATAGCACATTAATTAATTATTAATATATAGATTAATATATTAACATTATATTACATCATCATTCATTTAAATTACATATTTTTATATAATGTATATTTGTATTATGTATATTTATATATAATATAGCATTACATATTTATTGCATTTATTAATAAATTTATTAATATACTTATATCCTTATAATATATAATATAAATAAAATATATTAATATATAATTATTTTAACATTATACATTTACATATTATATTACATATTTACATAGTATAGTCATATATTTATCATTAATAGTGAATTATAATTTGTATTGTTTTTAATAAATATATTAGTATTTTTATAATATTAACACATTAATATAACATGTTATATAAATTATACTATAATTGTATCACTATATATATATAAAATATATATTATACTATGATATATTGCATTTAATATAGTCCATATAACATAATATATAGTATGATTAATTAGAATATAATTATATTATGTAATATAAACATAATATATACATATAATAAACATATATATAATTGTATGTATTTCATATATTCATAAAAATATGTCATACAAATAGGGTATGAAATACATGACTAGAAATACATGACTATATACATACATACACAGAAATATACTTATTTAAAGAAAAAGGTCCAAAATGAGCATAGTTCTACAAGAATAAAAATAATTATGCTTTACTATTTCAATAACTGTTTATAGTTTTCTACTGTATGGGCTTCTATAATTTTTTTTTTAAAGATTTTATTTATTTATTCATGAGAGACAGAGAGAGAGAGAGAGAGAGAGAAGCAGAGGGAGAAGCAGGCTCCCCGCAGAGCAGGGAGCCCGATGCGGGACTCGATCCCAGGACCCTGGGATCATGACCTGAGCCGAAGGCAGACGCTTAACCGTCTGAGCCACCGTCTGAGCCACCCAGGCGCCCCGGGGCTTCTATAATTTTTATGAATAATTCCCCTTGTTTGAGTGTTAACTTGTTTTAATTTTTGGCCATTATTAGTGATACTATGAAGAATATGGTGGGCAAGATTGTTTGAAAACTCTTCCAAAAGAAAACACTTAGATATGCTCAATTACATGTAAAAACTTTGTTTTTAAATGCATGGCTGATTTGGAAGTGTGTAATAGAAATCCCTGGGATCTGGGAATGAAGAGTGGGACGCTGATGTGACAGTTGCAGCTATCTGGAGAGTGGATTCCAGACCTCAACAGCCTACAACACAAGCTGACAAACTTTTCTTTATGGAGCCAAACAGTAAACATTTTGGGCTTTGTGGGCCAAGAGGCAAAATCGAGGATGTTATTTACGTACTTACATAACCAATTAAAATGTCACCACTTCAAAAAGTGAAAACTATTCACAGCTCACAGGCCATAAAATACAGGCAGCTGGCTGGCTTTGGACCCTGGGCCATAGTTGGATATTGTTGTACTAGAACCTTGCTTATAAGGGCCATGGCCACATAGGGCAGGAGGTAAGACTTGATCCCTAGATGGGAAGTTAGAACCTGTCCCTAGGTTTTAATGAAACGATGGACTAGAAAAAATATCTACTGACAAAGGGAGACTAACAACAAATTCTCTTGGCCTTGCTCAGGGTAGGAAGAAGGTACAAAATCTTGGGAATTTCAAACTGCAAATCTGCATTCACAGTGTTTGGGTTGCAAATTTATTTGTAATCTTGGATAGTACCCTACACACAAAAGCAAATCCTCTCTGTAGAAGTAGACCTTTATCCCTGACCTATAGGATTCCCACACAGATAACTTTAGCTAAGCCCAAGTTCATGTTCTATATTTGTATAATAATGAGGAAATCAGCTACAATGAGAGAGAATCAGCAAAAACAATCAATACCAGAATTAGATTTCCAAGGCCATCAGATATTGGAATTATATTTTATAGGATAAAAATATACATTATTAGAACTTGGCAAGGAACAAGAATATTTTAAAAGGCTGGGTAGAATCTTACTAAAAATTTTAAAAGTACATATCATTGATAAAGCTAAAAACCCAATGGTTGGGTGAAAAAGCAGAATAAATATGGAAGGGAAGAGTGAAATGATGCTGTTTTTGCCTAATTATATAATAGATCAATGCTGAAAAAAGTACACATTATTTTTAATGACTTATTAGCCCTGTAGTAAGGAAAAAAAATTTCAAGGGGTTTCTTTCCAAAGAAAAGTGAGAAGTAACAAAAGACAGGATAGTCTGGGGTGGGGGGAGAATGTCACTATATTCCTGGCTATTGGGTGAATTAAACCCTGGGCCAGCAACAATGTAGAGGAGCTGCCCTTAAATGTTTACAGTAAGTTGGAACCTTCAAAAAGGTTTAAATATTTATAACTAAAAAGATTTATTAAAATTAATGACCAAGTGTTTCATCTGACATCAGAGGAGAATATAGAAAGAAGTAGATAATAAAAATAAAACACCCAGGCACCCTCAAAAATAAAAAGATTTCTTTGGGTGTGCCTGGGTGGCTCAGTCAGTTAGGCATCCGACTCTTGATTTCGGCTCAGGTTATGATCTCAGGGTCACGAGATCCAGCCCCAAATCCAGCTCTGCGCTTAGCACAGAGTCTACTTGAGATTATCTGTCTTCCTCTCCCTCTGCCACTGCCCCTGTTCTCTCTCTCTCAAATAAATAAATAAATCTTTAAAAGAAAAGATTTAAAAACAGATAAGCATTTTAAGAAAAAATAAAAATAAATACTATGCAGAAAGAATGGGGACAATGTTATAGCAGAGATTACAAACAGAATATATGAAATGCTAGTAAATTTAAACATTTGTGTAAAATGGGCAATTTCCTAGCACCTAAAGTTTACCAAAAATGACACAATAGAAAATATGGAGGCAGAAGTGTCCTTTAGCCAAAAGGAATTGGCCCCGGGGCAGGAGGAAACAGCTGTGTTATTCCAAAAGGAATTAAATCGATAGTTTACAATCTCCCACCAAGAAAATATCACATCCAAACCTTGGGAGGTAAATTATACCAACTTCCATAAACGGATAATGCCAATCCTAAAAAAGAAAAACTTCTAGAGCGAGCAGAAAAAGAAAGACTGTTCCTTCATCCATCTTATAAAGTCTATATAATCTTGATACTGAAAATAGATAAAGATTCTGGGAAAAAAGAAATTTACAGGTCAAATTTACTTGTGACTATAAAAGCAAAAATTTTAAACTATTATATTAGCTACCTAAATTCACTAGAGGAAGAAAAAGCATGACCAATTAGGTCATTCAACAAATGCAAAGATGGTTTAATGTCAGGGCTATATAGATTTAGTTCACCATGTTTTATTTCCTTCATTTAAAAAAACATTGATACAACACTTATATTGAGCTTTCTTATACTAGGCATTGTTCTAAGTGGTTTACATATTTACTTCACTGAACCTCCTACTATCTCTGGGAGAAGATCCCATTTTGCTAGCATTTTTAGGTAAGGACTCCAACATTTCTAAAGATGAGGTGACATTCACAAGATTATGTGGATGGTCTCTGGTGGAATCAGGACAGGAGTTCAAGTCTGTGCTCAGAACCAGTGCCCCATACTGACACTCACATTATAGGCTAAAGGAAAAAGAACCATGTTTTTCTCTCAAAAGATACAGAGGAGGAAAGCACATATATTTCTAAGTATATCTTCTAATTTCCTTTGCTTATTTTCTGATCTTCTTTTTAATGAGTTTTGCCACGGAGAAAATTTAATTTCTATATAATTAATTAAATGTATCGTTTTTTCTTTGTAGCTTCGAAAAGTATTTCTCATGAATAATTTTTTATCAAGGCTCCTAAATTTCTAGTGATAGTTTTAGAGTTTCATTATTTTTTAACTTTTAAATAGTTGATATATCTAGAATTTTTTAATTAATAGCCATATTTTCCCACTTTTGTTGAATAATTTTGCTACTGATCCAAAATGTCAGTTTTGTTATAATCTCAATTCTGTTATGCTCTTGGATCTCATTTTAATTTAAGATGCTTCCTGTTCCACTGATTGGCTTGTCTATTTCTGAAACAAAATGCTACTTTGATTATACTATAATAAGTGTAATATAGTAACCATAATATAATATATAATAAATAACATAATGTAATGTAACAAAATATAGTGTACCATAGAACAAGGTCAAAAGAGAACAAAGCTATACAATCATTTGAAACATCCCCAAAAGATAATTTATAAAATTCAATATTTATTTCCAATTTAAAAAATAGTAAAATAAGAGTAAATGTATGCTTCCATAATCTAAATAAGAAAGACATAAATGGTAAAACTTCAGTAACATTGGCAATAAATGCAGGATAAGACGAGGGTGCCCGATATAATGTTAAATAAAAACTGCTATATCACATTGTTAAACTATTTTTTAAAGATTTATTTAATGACTAAATAAAATTAGACAGGGGAGGGGCAGAGGGAGAGAGAGAATCTCAAGAGACTCCCCACTGAGCACAGAGCCCCACACAGGGCTCAATCTCAGGACCCTGAAATCAAGACCTGAACTGAAATCAAGAGTCAGGTGCTTAACTGACTGGGCCGCCCAGGTACCCCTAAACTATTATATAACATTGTTTTTGAAGCATTGATGAATTCAATTAGAAAAGAAAATCTCGTTCTTCTTAATGTCTGTACAGTTTTCCATTGCATGAATATAACCATTTATTTAACCAATCCATTACTGATATGTATCTAGGTTTCTAGGTTTTTATGGAATTTTATTTTGCAAAACTGTTTCAAACTCCAAGAGTAAGAAAAGAAAAAATATCTCCACAGATTATTTATCTGTGCTTGCTATGTTAGCCACCAGAAGAATGGCTACCTCTCAATTTTTCCCTTTATATTCCTAGTCAAGATTACAAAATGAAAATGGAAGGCAAGCAGATCTTCTGCTTTGAGATTGTAGAGATAAGTCTTAGTGATAAAAATTTGGTAACGGTTAGGGGCACCTGGGTGGCTCAGTGGGTTAAGTGCCTGCCTTAGGCTCAGGTCATGATCCCAGGGTCCTGGGATTGAGCCCTATGTTGGGCTCCCTTCTCAGTGAAGACCCTGCTTCTCCCTCTCCTTCTGCCCCCCCCAACTTGTGCTCGCATGCTCTCTCTCTTTCTCTTTCAAATAAATAAATAAAATCTTTAAAAAATTTTTGGTAACAGTTAAAAATATCAACTCAGCACAGGGGCACCTGGGTGGTGCAGTTGGTTAAACCTCTGACTTGGTTTAAGCTCAGGTCATGTGAGATTGAGCCCTATGAGAGGCTCTGTGCTCAGCACGGAGTCTGCTTGGGATTCTCTCTCTCTCTGCCCCTCCCGCTCATGCTCTCTCTCTTTCAAATAAATAAATAAATATTTAAAAAAAAAAAAAATCAACTCAGCACAAATATTTTTCCAGCTATACGTGAGTCCCTTGACTTGATTCCGTAGAGAAACAAGACAAGATTCTACAGGATTGACCCTCCGTTGCTTCCAATAAGATAAATCAAAGTGTGGCTGGGGGTCTAATCCAAGACAGTATATAATAGCTACTTTTCTCTCATCGCAAAGTTTGGTGGAGTAATGTAGAAGTGACTGTGGGTTTTTAATCAAAGGGACACAGTAAATCTTGTGTTGGAAGATGATTTTTCTGGTTTCTTTGTGGAGGTGAATTGGAAGGTGTCTACGAGAAGGGAAAGTAGCTTAACCAAATTTAAACTCATATATATTTGAGCATTAATCAAATATTTGTGATCTATGTTTCTCTCTGATCATAACTTCTTCCAATTTATGTACTTCTTTGATACTTGATTAATCCTTTTCAAAGATGCAATTAACAATGATTATTATTGTATGGGTTTTGCCGGGGCCCTGAAGAAACTCCCAAATCACCAGCTATGATTTTCACTTGATTTCCTCACAAAGAACAGTTGGAATTTCTGGTTGTAAGCAGATTAGAATGTGAAGCTAAGAAGTCTCTAGATTTCATTAAAGGACCCTGCAGAGCCCATTGCTGAAAGTTTGAAAAACACTGGGCTTCTTGAAATTGATGCTTGTAGAGCTTTCGGAAAGATCACTTAACCAAAAGAATGACAGTATTTCTTGTTCTGTTATTTGCCTTCTACAGGGAAACATCGCTGAAGTTTCTGGACTCAATTTCCTTCCCCATGTATGAATTTCACTAACAATATGCAACTCCATTCTATCCCCATATAATTTCTGAAACTAAGCAAAATGAAGACTCAAAATTCATTTCAAAAAATAAAATGAATGCATAACATAGAATAGTTAATGAGCAGATCCCTTGGAAGTGGGTATTGTTTCTCGCGGTAAGATGTAGAATGAGTCTGGAACTGGAAATTACACGGTTTGAATTCTGGATTTGGAAATACATAATTCTGGGTGAGTTGCTCAATTTTGCTCAATCTCATTTAATGCTCACCTCACAGGATGTTATGATTAATTTAAAATCACTTGTATAATGTACGTTGTTATGTAAATCCTTGCTGTTACTGTTGTTCTTGAATAAATCCATACCCTTAAGTAACTCCCTGGAAGAAGTAGTTACTTATTTGTTTAAATTACTTTTCTGTTATTGGCTGAATTGTGTCCCCCCCCCGATGTGGAAATCCTAATGCCCAGTATCTCATGTTATGACTGAATTTGGAGATAGGGCCTTTTAAGAAGTAACTAAGGTCAAATGAGGTCATATGGATGGGCCCTAATCCAATGTGACCACTGTCCTTATAAAGAGAGAACATTAGGACAAAGACATGCAGAGAGGGAAGACCATGTGAAGACCCAGGGAGTAGACAGCCATCTACAAGCCAAGGAGAGAGGCCTCAGAAGAAATCAACTCTGCTGACACCGACTTCCAGCCTGCAGAACCATGAGAAATAAATTTCTTCTTTAACCCACTCGGTCTGTGGTACTTGGTCATGGCAGTCCTCGCAAACTAATACATCTTTTTACAACCTCCTTGTCTTAAGTTAAAAATTCACTATTTGGCATCATAGCTAGAAAACAAAAATAACATCTAAATTCCTTGTTGTAGTTTTTCTTCGCTATTCTCATTGCTATTGATTTCCATATTTGGGTTTATTTTCTGTAACTTGTAAACAGAATATTATGCTCATTTCTAGCCTTACTTCTAAGATACAATAAATGTGCAGATACTGAATAGATTTTGGAGAATGCTACAAACAGTATATTATGTGCATGTGTGTGTGTGTGTGCATTCATATACTTATAACTTATACCTTTCCCCTCTATCTCACTTTTTTGCTGTGATCTAAGAGTCTCTGCTTTTGTGATTAATATTATTGAATACTAATCACTGACTTTAATTCATAAAAATTGTCAATAATAATAATGATATGGGAAAACATAAAGGAGAGTGATAGAAGGAGGAAGAAGAAATAATCAGGGAAAGGCAATACTGTAAAGTATTAGGATGTTACTAATAAGATTAATTTAGTCTAGAAGGAATGATAGTAAATATCACCAATGAACCCAACTGGTCTTTACTGACTGCCAGAGACATCCCTGAGTTCTGTTCTTGGTCTCCATCCATATGATTACCAGTGTCTGGAAATTTCGTTTGAACAACTATAATCGCTGGGAAAGGAGTATGTCTTTAGAGAATTAACAGTAATTTTTCTATCTGATTAAAAAGCAATGTTGACAGGCTCTTTGGAAATCTTAGTCATGTTCAAAAGCAGGAAAGCATTAGCTATTAAAAGTGGATGATGGGAAGAGAAGAGCTAAAGCTTTGGAGATAGATATCTCTGGGTTTAATTCTTACTTCTATCACTTATTAGCTGGATAACCTTGGGCAAGTTTTATACAATTCCCTTACTTCAGTATGTCAGATGGGCATAATGATATATGACAGCATCCTTTTAGGAATTTTAAATCAGTTACTGAAACAAAAGTATGCAATATATAGAAAATTATAGGTTCCTCAATAGGTATTTGATTTTTCATTTTTCTTTACTCTCCCAGCCTCCATTGAAAAAAGAAAGATATATTTCTGTCTCCTTTTTGTTCATAACAAATACTTCATTGTTATGAAATTGAAGCATTAAATAGAAGATAATCAACTGGCCTTATTATCATAAGATTAGAAGGAAAAACAGGTATTTATGAGAATTCCAAATTAGAATACAAATTTTCAATAGGCAACCATTTATGTTTGCTACTCTGCTGCTTACAATAAAAATTAAATTTGAAAGATACAGTTCCTCACTTCTAGGACTTTATAGTATTAGTTTACAAATTATATCTATATATGTATATATACCCGACCCATACTAAATTTTCAGAATTGAAGATGTTGCCTTTTTGATATTTTCATTCAAATCCCTGAAGGCAAAAGGAGCAATGACTTCAGTGCAGAAAACATAAAACACTGCACGTAAGCGAACTACATATGTATTTTACTTACATGCACTAATATCCTACCCTGTTCCATAAAGCACTGTGGCAGCTTACTGGGATACACACAATCTGATATCATTGCAAAAATATTTAATACAAACAGGACCAGGAGAAATGTAGCTAACACATGAAGAAAAGAGTAGGGACACGTAAGAAGTGTAGTTACTCACTTCAGGAGGAACCGCAGGATCATGTTTTGTCTTTAAGATTCTCTGTGTATATAACGACATGGTAAACATAATTGGTTACAAAAGCCGCATTATTTGCAGGTGCCAGACTGCACATTAACAGTCTGACACCAAGGGACAGAACAGAAAAATGATTCAGAGATAAAGATTTTTAAATCTTTGCAGCTTGAAACCTACTAGAGCAGGTATAATGAGCCCGATACACACTTCGACATTCAACATATTGTTAATCACATATTCAAACGGTGTCTCAAAGTCATTGGAAATAGTTCGGTGTCCCTGACCCTGACATGTAAAACTGATCTGTGATATGTAAAACTTAAGAGATATTGATATCCATGTTTCAACCTCTGAAGGGGAAAACCAAATCGTCTCATAGTGATAATGAAGAATGAAGTAAAAGGCAGAAGGATACAAAAGCCAAATAAAGTGCTAGGTAGATGTCTGAACCAATCAAAACAGACTAAATTCTGGGGACCTGGGGCCTTGGTTTGCACACACCCCATGGAAATACCCAGCCTCAATACTGGCGGGAGGGGAAGGTTACCGCCAAGCCCACCACAGTGGGATCCTTTTAAACGTCCCTTTCATGTTGGCTCCACTCAACACTTAAAGGAAATCTTTTCTTCAGGCAGAATCACAGACTGCCCAAAGATTAGCCAAAAAACTCGCACACTAATGAATAGATGGCACTTATGAATTAACTGGTCCCATCATTTCCCTCCCTAGCCCTGTCCCATGGGAAAGAGAACACACGCTGTATCAATGACAAGTGGGATAGGGCCCCTATCCCACTTGTCTCAGTGACGAATTATACGTTTTTGGAAATATAGCTCCTATATCATGTGAAGCAAATCTGAGGGTGAATGGTTCTGTTACTGATTTTTTCATTCCATTGTGGTTAGAGAAGATGCTCTGTATAATTTCAATTTCTCCAGCGTGTATTGATACTTATATTGGGGCCTAACATATGGTGTATCTTGGAGAATGTTCCATGTGTGCTTGGGAAGAATGTGTGTTCTGCTGTCACTGAGCACAGTGATCTATATGGGTCTGTTAGGCTGAGTTGGTTTATTGCGGTTTTCAAGCCCCTACCCCTCTGTTGATCATCTGTCTAGATATTTTATCCATTATTGAAAGCAGGGTATTGAAGTTTCCAACTGTTACTATAGAACTATCTGTCCCTTTAATCCTGTGAATGCTTGTTTCATATATTTGAGGGTTGTTTGGTACATTTATGTTTATAGTTGTTATATCTTCTTGATGAATTGAACTTGTCATCAATATATAATGCCCTCCTATGCATCTTCCAACAGTTTTTGATTGAAAGTTTATTTTGTGTGATATTAGTGTAACTATCCCAGATCTTTTTTTGGTATTTGTATGGGATATCTTATTCTATGCTTTTGCTCTCAACATATGTGTGTCCTTTGATCTCAAGGGAGGTTTTGTAGACAGCATATGCTATCCTTGGTTATCAGGAGATTCCCAATATCTCTCCAATACATTCTTTTCTTGCTTAATCTAACACAACTATATTTTATTACTTTTAACCAAGGAATTGTAATGTGTGCATGTCTTTATCCTGATTCTCCCAAAATGCATCTAAAGTTTAAAAAAAATGGATGCAGACTCTTAGGCTGGGGGAAATGATAATATTTCCTAATACATTGTTTCTGCATTATCTCTGAGAAAAAGAAAGAAAAAGTTAGAAAAATTATGCAAGGCAATATGCATCAGTAAATTGAAACAAGAAATGAGGAAAAGAGCAGGTTACTAGAAAAGCAAGGCATAGGAAAAGATAAAATTGCAGGCCAACAGACGAGAAAAGAAATAGATATGGAGGAACAAGAACAATGAAAGAAATAAAAACATTTGAGTGGATTTAAAGCAGAGAGTATTTGGTTTCCAGCTCTCATAATAGAGTGTTCCCATGCCTCTGAAAGTTTCCAGCCTATTTCTAGAGCCTGGATATTTAGTCAGTCTCAGAACAAATGGTGGCTTGCATTATTTTTAGAGAAGGGACTGGGGCAGCTACAGAAGCTAAGTGACTTTTTATTCCCTGAATGAATGGGTAGGTATTCTTGTTCTGCCTTTCCGTTGAGTCGGTATTAGAGCGAAAAAACGCCAAGTATCATTTAGTTCAGCATACACTGCTTTGGCAATACAGAAACAAATTTGGCTAAATGATTTGGCTCTTCCAAATTAAAGTAAATTAATATAGTGAATGAATCTTTCAACTTAATGAAATGTTCTTCAAAATCTACTAATGAAGACACTTCAGTGGAGAATTGTAAACAAAGCATCCAGGTAAAGAGTTGAAATAAAAGTACACTAGGCTGTATTCCATTTGCTCTTGTAAAATTCTTTTTAATTTGAGTGGACAGTAAATAGAGAATACCTGACCTGGGGCTAAGGAAATCTAAGCCTTCTCTGCCACACTGTATTCTCTTGGTTGTTTAATAAAGACACGAGTTGGGTTACTGAAAAAAATTGTGGGAAAAATCAATCCTTCAGATACAAAGGGCTGCTCTCAAAAACATGTGGATTGTTGTAGTTACTTTGCTCTTCTGGCCTCTAAAATCTCAATCTTAACCTTGGCTCCACATGGGAAGTGACTTTTTTAACCACTTCCCCCATTACCCATTACATGCCTGTTGAAAAAAAGAAACCTAGCTTTTTTCCTGTGCTTTCAACCAGCCATCTTATCCAAAAATCTGTTTGGGTTGTTAGAGCTTAACCTTGTCTGGTAAAGGACCTATGGGAAGTTTCCTATTTTTTGAAAGATTGGTGCTAGTGTATGTGTCTGCAAAGAAAGAAAAAAGTAAAGAAGAAAAGATGGGTTATCAAACACCCAAAGAGTGAAGCTGTCTATACCAAGGGTTTGAAAGCAACTTTTGGAAAAGTCAACCTGTGAGAGTTTTTAGCCTTCTTATCACATTTTCTTTTGCAAGTAACAAATAAATCATTATCAATGAATTCTTTCTGGATTTTCTAGTTTCCTAAAGACTCCTGTAGTCATGTTTTTATTATCTAACAGAAAAAAAAATGATATCTTAAGTCACTTCTGTCTACCTCATATTGTTTATAATGACTACTCAAGGCCTCGCCTTTGTTCATGTTTGTGGAATAAGTTGTGGGGTTGCATGCTGGAGACCCCGTGAGATGTTTAAATTGTGGTACAATTAAACTAGGTTGGAGAGATCTGGAAAGATCTGGAAAGATCTGGAAAGATGGCTGTTGGAGGGTGGCCAGAGGTGGGAGAAAAGAGACGGGCAGAAAGAGGAAGAGGAATTTTCTGGAGGGAGAAAATTAAATGCATAATTCAGTTTTGTTGTGTCATGTAGGATGAAAGCTTTTCCTTCTCCATTTCATTCAATCTCTTCATTAAAGACTTCTTTATTCATTCATTCTACTGAAGCAGGATTCAACATTTTGATTGAATATTGGATACCGAGAACGGACTCATGGAAGCAAAGTTACGTTTGAGTTATCTTTGAATAACGTCACCAATTAAAAATGCAAATATTGGCCACACCCACTAAGCACATGCTACTACCATGACTTTTTTGACCCTATTCATATATCTGATTAAGTCCTCTTCTTTCTTTAAGGTTGATTTCAAATCACATCTCAAATATACTATATTTGTTGATATATTCAGCCCACAACAAACTCTCCCTTGTCTTCCGTAAGCTCTCATTATCTATAAATACCCATTTTCAAATATAGACACCATCCCATATAATAAATTAGCTATTTCATTGGCATATCTTATATCCTCAACACTATTATAAGCTTCTTTGGGGCTGGAATTATACCTTTCGTGATCCTTCTCAGTACTTAACACTCACTATGACAATAAGCATATTCAGTCATCTAAACATTATTTACTGTTAACCAAAGTATCTCAACTCAGTAAATGTTGTTTGAACGAGCAAATGCGTGGATGAGGGAGTAGGCAGTAGGCTACATCAGGTGCTACCTAATGTACCAAAACAAAAGACACAAATTGAAAACACAAACACAATGAACAAGTCAAAAGAGGAGCAGGACTTTTGGCAAAATGGCCCTCTCTTTGTGGGTCCTTCCATGAAAATCAAGATGCTCCTGATGAGTCTCAATAGCTGAACAGGAATGTTAAACAACTGAAATTCTCTCAGTTCTCTAGGATTTTATTTAAAAGAGAGATTCATAAAGATTTTATAGATAAGAGCTTTATAAACCTCTAGATATTTAAGTCTTCATTTCTGCATATGTTTTCTCCATTATCGGGTTCCAAAAGTTTTAAATAAAATTCACGATAATTAAAAATCAGACATTATCTTTCTTACTTTCAAGTTTCTTATAGCAAACACCTTGTTCCTTCTCTGTAGTACTTTCTGTTTTCCATTGGTGCAGTTCTCAAGTAAATTTTGCTCTGGATGGTGGGATATGTAGGATGTAAATGAGTTGTTTGCTTGTGTTTTAAGAATTCTTCAAAAACGGCACGGCTGGGAAAATACATTGAGTAATATTTAAATAATGAAAGCAACTTCCTCAGAATTATTATTCGTTTTGGTTGGGATACTGTTTGCTCTGATTTGTTAAAAATTTCCCTTTGGAGTGATTTTAATTTTGTTTCTGATGGGGTCCTAGAACTTATGCCAATATCCAACCTGCACCAGGGTTTCTATGAATTACTCACCCTGCAGTTTCTGTTTCATACAGGGAATGTAGGTAAGTGACCACCTGGACATCTCAGCTCTGAGAATGGCGGGCCTATGTTTCAGAGGTGTTGATGTTTTCTGTATCTGAGGCCTTAGATGAATGTCTATCTTCTTCACTTCCCCAACCCTTTGAATGGACTGAGCAGCTCTCATAGTCTTTATGCAGAGAATGTCTGTACTGGCTTCTGAGTTTAGGTTTCTGGCTTCAAGGTGATGTTGGAGTTCTAGCTCTGGCCCCTGGATGCATAAGGTCTATACGAAGAAGCAGAACGTGCAGACATCAGCCTGCTCTTCTCACTCTGGCCTTAATTTCTCTCTTAGTTCCTGAACTGGAACTATCCCATTCTTTCTTCCAATCTCAGCTATGTGCTTTTAACTTTTTTATATGAACCCAGAATTTACCTACATTTCTGGTTGAAGAATTACATTAAATGGACTTACTCTCTGCTACCCTACTGGCATATTTGAGATTCAAATTACTAGCTACGTATTGGGTGTCATTACCTGGATATTTCAGGCACTTAAAGCTCACCACATTCCAAAAAGCCTTCTTTATTGTCAGTAATTTTGTTGAGAATCTGGGTGACAAGAAACGGAATTAAAGTTAATGGGTGGCCCCAGGAATGCCTGAAAGTTTGTTTAGCAGAATGGCCAGGGCAGGCTGAAGCAAGGAAGAAGAAACAGAACCATAATATTATGGCCAAGTTCACTCCCAGGATTCCATGCAGAGCTCTCTGTAAAGTAAGGTTGGGGTTTAACTTATGCCAGAGTTCTGAGGGGAGCTGACTCCATCTCATGCCACCTTTCCACCCTGGGCCAACATCATCTCTGGTCCACTGAATACAATGGAAACCTTGAAGGAATGATGACGCATTCAGTGGTGTATGAGGAGGGAGACTGTGAGCAAGACCATGCAAATTGTGATGGAACTACCCACTGTAAACGTGGTTTTAACTATGTTATTTAATTTGACCAATCAGATTAATAATTTTACCTTGAAAGAAATGTTGCTAAGTATATCAGAAAAATGAAACTGGCATAAGGAGATGAAGAGACTGGGAGTTTTTTGCTTTCTCACCAATGATTTTTCTTCCGACCGTGACTTTCTCTTTGAGTTCCCTGTCCTGGGTGAGGGCAACCCCAGCTTCACTAGAACCTCTGGAGTTAACTTTGACTTCATCCTTTCCTTCTATCCATCTCCCATAGGCTATCAGACATTAGATGTTAGACATCCACTGACAAAATATGTTTTGAATATGACCATTTCTCCTCACTCCCACTGCTACTGATATTGTCACTGCCTAAATTAGGGCTCTATCCTTAAGTATGCTGGACTGTCATATTGAACTTGCTGTTTTCAGTCCTTTCTCTTATTCCATATAATCCCAAAGACTGCCAACCAGAATTCGTATATATATATATATATATATATATAACATGGTAAGTTTCAGGAGCTTGAAATATCCAGGTGACAAAATCCAGTAAATAGCTAATAATTTGGATGAAAGCAGCATTAGTTTTTCTTTGGGTAAAAGCTATCAGAGACAATAGAGATAGATAGATAGATAGATAGATAGATAGATAGATAGATAGATAGATAGATAGAT
>NC_058415.1:21538707-21741555 GCF_002201575.2 Neomonachus schauinslandi
GATAGATAGATAGATAGATAGATAGATAGATAGATAGATAGATAGATTCTGATAGTTTTTTCTAAAGAAAATAATCCAAACTCATTAACAGACTACACAAATCTTTTCACCTTCTAACTGATTAACTTTTCCTTACCCTTTGATGTGTGTCAAATAGTACTTAAAAATAGTCTTCCTTTCTCCTTCTGCATGCTATAAGTGCATCTTCTAGGCAACATCACTCTATAATCATTTATTTTTTTTATGTCTGCCTCCTCCATTAGACATGGAGCAACTTTAAAAACAGGCAGCAGGTATGACTTACCTTTACACTTTATCTGGCAAGCAGTACTTTGTCTAAAAAAAGAACATATGCTAAATATTTTCAAGTATTTTGAGATTATGATTTCCCACAACCCAAGTCGCTATGGATTTTGAAGTAAGCAGTTTATCATTAGCCCGTGCATTCAGGATCAACTTATACACAATATCTTTATTTCATCAGCATACTAAGAAGATGAGTTTTTTTTTTTCTTTTTTCAAGATAATCTCCAACCTAAGTCACACAGGAAAGGGAAAGGGAAGTTGAATATCTTTTCTTTATATCTGGATTGGAGAATTAATGAGCAACTTGCTTACATAAAGTAGCAGTAATTTTTCATAGCTACCTACATGTCTTTTCTGCCTCTTGAGGGCACCTGGAGTAAACTTTGCTTTCTTTTTAGACTTAAGAGGTGTCCATAAGATTCTAGTGCCTAGAACAGTGCCTAGAACATGGTGTGATCTCAATAAATGTTTATCAAATACATGAATCTAATATTTTCTTCCCAGAAATAAACCTGACCTTTATGTAAACTACTAAGTATGTGTTACACTTTCCATTTGCTTGTGAAGTCATTGTATGCCCAGTAATTTAATTTAATTAATTGCTCTGCAAAGTGCTTTGGGAAACCCAGAATATAAGAGGCTGTATGTAAAATCAAACACTTCCATATTCCATGTATTCCAAAGCGCTTTACAGATTAATGACTTAAACACTGTAGGTCAGTGACCACATTGGCTGAGAACAAAACTACTGCCTGATCTGCCTTAGTTCACTCAAAGCAGTGAAAAGGCTTTATAGAAAAACAGGATATTACAGGGCACTGAGGGCTCCTACCTCCCCCATTCAATAAATGCCACAAAATCTGATGTTTACATAACCAATCTCTGACCAATGTCTTGGCTTAGATTATTGACAACCTAATAGCTTCACGGCTGGGAAGCCTCTCTAATACTAATTATCAGTAATGTATTTTTGACTGTCCAAATCAGAGTATGAAAAAAATAATTGGGACTCACAGGAGGGATATGAAGCAAAAAATTACCAGTGCACTTACATGTCATAATTAGTGAAAATTTTTATCTTTTGTAAATCAATGCTAATGGACTTGGAGGTTCTAGTCACGTTCAATAGTAAGGCAGTTTTGTGATTGATTTATATGTGTGTGTCTCATCAGATTATGAATTCTCAAAGTAAATAACCAGGTCATTTTCACCCTGCACCCCATAGACTAACCAATGTCTGGCACAGAGTAAGTGCTTAGTAATGGCAGCTGCTGTTACCTTTCATTCATAGTGTCTCTTATTCCAGTTCTCTGAGCCAGAGGCCAAGCTTACCTGGAAGGTACAAACGCACGGCTTTGATAACTCAAAGATCTCGTATAAGTCTTTTCCTATTGTCTTTTTTCCTAGAATTTTAGTCATATGATTCTAAGTCTTGGTATGTTTAGAACTTTTTGATTGAATGCTGGTCATTGTATTTGGCTTTGTTTTTGTTGGTGGGACCCTTGCTTTGCTTCAAAATGTTTCATCCTCCTTTGAATGGAAGTTCTTCAAGTTAAAAATTAAAATTTGATGTCAAATATGATAGATATCACAAAATCTATAAAAATACATATGTCTCTTTAATACTTTTTCCCTACTCTTTTAGCTACATGCTCTAATTGCTTCCTCATATGACAACATGTGTATTTTATGTACATACTAAGACATGACCTACATATTTTATTATACTTAGATTTCTTTTAGTATGGTTGATTAAAATTTGCTTTTAGTTATTAATAGATTAGAAAATTTATTTCCGTTTCACAATTTATGATTGATATAACATAAATTTTATTAATTGTTTAAGAAAACTTCTTAGATTACTTATTCATAAATGCTACTATTACAAATGCATTATTGACTTCATTACTGCTACAGGTTTGTGCATTATAGAAATTCTGATAAATACTCTTTCATACAATTTCCATTATATATAAATGCACTGCACTCCATTATCAATTGCATATATTTCTGACATGAGAAAATGAATATATTTCTGACACTAGAAAATGTCTGTTTTGACTAAGCATTGATGAGGACTCAAACTTTTACTTATATTTTACATGTCTGATGATTGAAGTAATTTTTTCACAGAACATCTTCTGGCTTTATACTTTTCAATTCCTTTTTTCTTTTCCAAACTACCATGCTTGCAGAGCTGTGACATATAGGACATGGCCATATTATAAAATTGTCTTTGTCCTTGTGCCTCTGCACCCTATTGCTAGTTAAGTCACTAGAGTAGGCAATAGGAGTATTTCTGCAAGTCATTCCTATAATGGGACAGTGAATAGTCAATTATACATGGTAGTATTTGAAATCACATAACAGCCTCAACTCAAACTTCCCCTTAGCCAGATCCCCCCAAATCCCATGGTCATTTTAACATGATAGAATTCAGCGGGAACACAAGGGAATACGAGGGAGGAAAAATTAGAAAAAAGAAAGAGATAGTGGTCTTACCTGATTGAAGTTAAAATACCTCACCTTTAAAATTTTGCAAAAACATTTGATTACATGAACTATCATTGAGGGTTTTTCCTGGGACCTGAAAAGTACCCATAGAAGTGTAGAGCACTGAGGCTTAAACTTCATTACCTTCTAAGTAAATCTGCCTCACATATGTAGTAGTTGAGAGGAGTTAAGGGAGAAGGGTTCCAGAAGGAATGATGAGTTATTAGAAATGAGCAGAGGATAATTTTTTAAGAGGAAAATAAGAAGAACTAGCTGAATGGAGGGACTTAGGTGATAAGGAAGAAAGATTAAAGGGAATAGAAAATTGCCAGAACAAAAAAGTCCATTGAGAAAGATGTAATAATCAGGTAACAATTGTGGTTACTTATGGCATGACTGGCCCTATTTAAATTCATGCTTTTATTTAACCCTTGTGACATATATGTGAGGCTGGTGATTATTATGAGCATTATTTTATAAAAGAGGAAGCCAAGGCCTTGATAGGTTCAGTAACTTGCCTAACACTGCACAGGTAGTAAGGGGTAGCCATGAACTTGAACTTGGAATTGTTTGGATTCATTGTCTCTACTTGTAGCCACCTTGTTAGAATGGAAACACATAAGAAACTATTTGCCAAAGATATTGAAGATATTAATTACATTTTGGAATGATGACCAATATATAAAATTGATTTATTTTTCATATTAAATTATTACTGTAAGTTAGCATACAAAAATCTACCACTGCCATCCTTGCTTTGCTAACTCCAAAATAAGACTTCTTTCATCAATAGTATGATTCTGCTATAGCAGTAAGAATTAACAAACAAACATTTAATCATTGGCAAATACTGAGGACTTTTAATAATACCCGGTTAGGAGGCATGAGAAATGTGATGAGAAAAAAATAGCTAATGTTTTCAGAGCTTTTTAAATATCAAAAAGAGTCTCTAAGGTTTTAGCATTATATACAATATTGGTTAATTATCAGTGGTTTGGAGAGACCAATTTTAAATTTTCTGATCTTACGATATTGAAATTCACAACTATAACGTTTTCCACATTGGCTATGTGAATGATGAAGGAAACCTAGGCGTGCATTTCATTTTCAACTGGACAGACACCAAAACAAAGCAAAATAAAAAAACACAAATTTGTTTGGACTTTTTATTTCTTCTAAGACAAATGCACAGGTTATTTTTACTTCCTGATTAGGAGAAAAGGGGTGGAAGAGGGCAGTATTAAGAATTAGACTAGCAGCTAGGCTGTTAGTCCCCACGTCAGACAAACTACCCTTACACCTCCTGTCAGTGTTGTTAACAGAGACTGTTATTTTACTAATCCTTATGATCCAATGATACCTTTTTTTTTTTTTTCATGTTTCAGGGCACAGCAGGTGAGAGAGTGGATTTGTTAAGCTGGGTGAGTTTATCCTTCTTTTATGTGTTCATTCAATTTTATGTTCATTTACTTATTGTACACCTATGGCAATAGAAGCTGCTAAAGCAATCACTGTTACCCTGCAAAACAACAAGGCACGGAAGCAGATGTCTTATTTCTGAGATTTTTTTTTTCCCCAGGGTTGTTATGATTAAAGATTCTTCCCCCATACCCCCTTTGAAGAGGACCAGGGGCTGCTTGCTAGAGGTTTTATTTAATGACTTGGGGAAAGGCTCAAATATCTCCCAGTTGTGGCAGTCTACCCCAGGGGCAAACAACCCATGAACATTATGGACTTATTTTATTTTTCTATCCTCTCAAAGGTATTGTTCAGCCTGTTAGAATTTTTAAAATGTACTGTCAAATTTCAAAATTACATGGATGAGAAGAAAACAGGCAGTAAGCTCTTTGACATTGGTCTTAGCAATATATTTTTGGATCTGTCTCCTCAGGCAAGGACAACCAAAGCAAAAATAAACAACAGGAACTATGTAAACTAAAAAGACTCTGCACAGCAAAGGAAACCATGAACAAAATGAAAAGGCAACCTAATGAATAGGAGACGATATTCACAAATGATATATTCAAGAACTCATAGAACTCTCAATATAGTTAAAAAAAAAAAACACAATCAAATTAAAAAATGGGCAGAGAACCTGAATAGACATTTTTCCAAAGAAGATATACAGGTGGCCAGCAGGCACATGAAAAGATGCTCAACATCACTATCAGGGAAAAGCAAATCTGCAAGGCGATATCACCTCACACCTGTTAGAATGGCTATTAACAGAACAAAAGAAAACCAAAAAAATAAGAAATACGTGTTGGCAAGGATGTGTTGTAAAGGGAACCCTTGTGCACTGTTGGTGGGAATGCAGAATAGTGCAGCCACTATGGAAAACAGTATACAGGTTGCCCAAAAAATTAAAAATAGAACTACCGTATGACCTAGCAATTCTACTTCTAGATACCCATCCAAAGAAAAAAAGAACACTAATTCGAAAAGTTATACATACCCTATGTTCATCGCAGCATTATTTACAACAGCCAAGATATGGAAACAACTTAAATGTCCATGATAGATGGGTGGACAGGGAAAATGTGTATACACACACACATACACACACACACACTCACACACACATACCCCAGAATATTACTCAACCATAAAAAAGAATGAAATCTGGCCATTTGCAACAACATGGATGGACCTAGAAGGTATTATGCTAAGTGAAATAATTCAGACAGAGAAAAACAAGTACCGTATGGTCACTATTTTTTTATTTTAGCAGTTTTCATAGGCATGTAGTGATATCTCATTATGGTTTTAATTTGCATTTCCTTAATGGCTAATGATACTAAACCTCTTTTCATGTGCTTATTTGCCATCTGTGTATTCTCTTCCATGAAATGTCCATTCATGCCTTTTGCCCATTTTCTAATTTTATTTTTTTTCAAGTCGTCTTGAGAGTTCTTTATATATTATAGATCCAAGCTGTTTGTCTGATATCAGAAGGCCAGTGGATGTCCAGTTGTCTTGGTACTGTTTGTTGAAAAGTCTATTCTTTCTTCATTGAATTGCTTTTGCACTATTGTCAGAAATAGGTTGGGTATACTTGTTGTGTAGGTCTATTTCTGGGTTGTCTATTCTGTTCCATTGATCTATGTGTCTATCCCTCCACCAATGCTACTAAATTTTGAAATCATGTAGACTAATTTCTCCCATTTTATTCTTTCACAAAATTATTTTGGCTATTCTCAGTCCTCTTGCTTTACATATAAGTTTTAGAATAAATTGCCCTATGTCTACTAGAAAAGCCTTGAGGGTTTTAATAGTCATTGTGCTAAAGCCTAATAACTTGGGAACAATTGACATCTTTACTATGTTTTGTCTTGTAGTCAATATATAAGGTAAGTCTTCCCATTTGTTTGGGGCTTCATTGATTTCCTTCATCAGCATTTTGTGATTTTTAGCATACAGATCCTACAGATGATGTATTAGGCTTATATTGGAATATTTAATTTTATTTAAATCCATTGTATGGATTTAAATAAATGGTATTGCATTTTTTTTTTTAGTCTTCCACATGTTTGCTGTTAGTATGTGGAAATACAATTGATTTTTGTGTTGATCTTGTACCCTATAACATTGATTAACTTATTATTACTAGGAGCATTTTGTAGATTCCTTGGAAATTTCTCCATTTAGATAATCATGTCATCTGCAGATAGAGACAGTTTTATTTCTTCTTATTCAATATCTATACCTTTTGTCTTTTAAGTAAAACCTAATTTTTTTAACTTTTAAATTTATGTATTTGTTTATTTTTGCTTTATTCTTCTGGCTGGAACCCTCAGTAATATGTTGAACTAGTAAGAGTAGTGAGAGCAGACATCATTACCTTATTCCTGATCATACAGAGAAAGCATCCAATCTTTCACAATTAAGTATAATGCTAGGTAGAGGCTGTTGGTAGAGCATCTTTATGAGTTTGAGTAATTTTTCTCTTTATTTCCAGCTCGCTTAGTTTTTTTTTTTCTTTCTTTCTTTTTAAAATCATAAATGGGATTGGATTTTGTCAAGTGCTTTTCTGCATAAATGGATATGATCATATGATTTTTTTCCTTAGCCTATTGATATGGTGGATTACTGTGTTTGATTTTCAAATATTTAACTAACTTTGCATAACTGGATAAATCCCACTTGGACATGGTATGTTATTCTTCTATATATTTCTGGATTTAATTTACTAATATTTGGTTGAGGATTTTTCAGCTAAATTCATGAGGAATATTGGCCTGTAGTTTTCTTCTTACTGTACTGTCTTTGTCTGGTTTTGTATCAAGGTTATATGGACCTTAAAAAATGAATTAGGAAGCAGTCCCTCTACTTATATTTCTTACAAAAAATTGTGTAAAAGGGGTGTCAATTCTTAAAATCTTTGGTAAAATTTAATTCACATAAGGCTGAATATTTCTTTTGGAAGTTTTTAAATGAAAAGTTCAGTGTTTTTAATGGTTGTAGAAAAAATCAGATTATCTATTTCATCTTGGTTGAGTTTGGGGAGTTTGTGGTTTAGAAGCATTGGTGGTTCATTTCTATTATGTCTTGAATTTATAGTGTAGACTTGTTCATTATAACTTGTTCGTTATTATCCTGCAGGATATGTCGTGCTATTCCTTGCTACATTTCTGATATTTATAATTTGTGTTTTCTTTTAATCTTTGTTAGTCATACTAGATTTTTATTGATTAGACTGGTTTTTTTTTTTTTCAGAGAAACACCTTTTTGTTTCACTGATTTTTCCCTATTATTTTCATATTTTCAATTGCATTGTTTTCTACTTTTATCTCTATTTTTTCCTTCCAGCTGCTTGCATAGAGTTCATTTTTCTCCTCTTTTTCTAGTATCTTAATATATAAAATTAAAATATTGCTTTGAAATATTTCCCTTTTTCTAATTTAGTGTTATAAATTTCCATAAATTTTGATCTGTTATATTTTCATTTTATTTTAGCTGACGCATTTTTAAAAATTTCCTTGAGATTTCCTTTTTGACCCATGAATTACTTGGGAGTGTGGTTGTTATTTATTTGAAGATTTTCCTGTTGTCTTCCTGTTATTGATTTCTAGTTTGATTCCATTTGAGTCAGAGAACATATTGTGTATGATTTCAATTCTTTTAAATTTGCTACTGTATGTTTTATGACCCAGTATATGGTCTATGGGTGAATATTTCATGTAAGAAATATGGATACGGCTCTTGTTGAGTACAGTGTGTTTTATAAATGTCACTTAGATCTTGTGCTGATGTTCAGTTCTTCTATATCCTTGCTGATTTGCTGTCCAGTAGTTCTATCAATTGCTATGTTGAAGTCTCAAATAATAATTATGGATATTTTCTATTTCCCCTTTTAGCTCTTTCAGTGTTCACTTCATGTGTCTTAAAGTTCTGTTATTTGATGCATACATACTTAGCATCAATATAGCATCACTTGGTCGTGTTATCCTTATGTAATGTCCCTCTTTGTCCCTAGTAATTTCCTTTGCTCTGAAGTCTACTTTATCTGTTATTAATATAGTTGTTCCTGTCTTTTTTGATTAATGTTCATATGACTTATCTTTTGCATCCTTTTACTTCCAAACTACCTATACCATGTTTGAAGTAAGTTCATTATAAACAGTATATAGTTGTATCATGCTCACTATTTTTTAAGTTCACTCTACCAATCAGTTATTTAGATCATTACATTTAATATAATATTGTTATATTAAATATTAGGTCTGCTGTAAGATGCCATTTGATTTCTGACTACACTGAGGAGAATAATTCATCCACATTGGGTCAGATTATTAACCTCATGTCCTCTTTCAGCCAAAGATCTTTTAAATGCTGACTCTTTCAGCCAACCTGGGGAGACTGGCTGAGGAGGCAGAAATATTTCTTGCCAGGTCTCTCCAACCCACAATGCCTTCTGACTGGGGTTCTTAGATCCTACCTATTGTAACCATCCACCATTTATTCCTCACTGGCTCTGACTTCACATACTTGATAATAAATCTCTTTCTGGGTTCTATCCTGGGTGACATGTTCCCTGGACTAAAATAATATCTCACATAATTTGTCCTTGTATTGTCTATTTCACATACTTTGTCCATGGTATTGTCTATCCTGAGGTCTTCATCTGTGTCCAGCCAGCCACACCCTATCTTCTGATACTACTATTAACACCACATTTTATAGGATAAATTTGTCTCAGTGCTCCGAAGTATCCCTTCAGAAATAGTGTGAGACCTGTCACGGGGTTTTAGCACAGGAGTAAAACTCAAATTATTTGAACCAATGTACTTGGTCAGGAAATTCTGTTTTCACATTTATTATGCAAGTAACTTTGATCTCTGCATGTATGACAAAAGTATTTTTTTATTGCCTAAATTATCTGGAAAATTATTTAGAGTCTTCATTTCAGTGGAATACAGAGACTTCCTGTGTTATGACTATTTCATTATATTACTTCTAAAATGTGGAATTAGGCTTTGAGCTTTGGCCAAGAGTGGACAGAAGAGGAACTGAAGAATTAAGAGTGGGAAAGACTTCTGATGGAATGGAGACTTCATAAAGATTTGATTTTTGAATGAATAATTTGTTTTGTTTTACTTCCTAAAGAGATCTACGACTTTTCAGAACTGGTATTTCATTCTACTGAGAAAATGATGTAGGCTTTTATACTGGGAAAAAGTGGGGCAGGCTGAATGTGCTCAGATCACAGTAATGCTTTACAGGAATAACTGAAATTAGAACACAGGCTTCCCGATTTTTCTGTCCTGTGCTCTTTTTGGTGGGTGCTGCTGTCTCCTGGGCTTGGCAATAATCATTTTTGACCTTTACTTCTCTAGGCTATTGTGAAGTGATTTTGAGTTTTGTTAGCTTTCTTATGAGTTTGTACTAAATTGTGTCCATAAAGTAGGCTGAATTCCTCCGGGAGGGATGATAGCTATATACTGTGTTATTACTTAAAAAATGTTGTGTTCGTTACCTTGTTTTTCCTTTTCTTTTGTCCAGCTGTATCCTGAACTTAAAGAATATATTCTCCAAAATGAAAGACGTGCATCTGGTGGGAAAAACTAATTGAAGGGATGAAAATTCCTGGTGATTGCTTCTGTCAACCCTTAATAGTACATACTGAGCTTCATTAGTAAATAGACTACTCAGATCTTTCCCTTAGGACAGATCACATAATCAGCCTTTGTGTTGATTTTGCATTCCGTTCTTTAGAGACAGAACAAATTAGAATAATTGGCTGCTACAAGAAAAGTACAAAGAACTTTCTTATATTTTTGCGATACATCCCTTAATAGGGGTTGGAAATGAGATCGGAGGTATGAACATGAAACTCAGGAGGGCAATGGAAAAAGAATATTGTTTCTTTAAAAATATTCTTTCCTTGTTGGCCCAGAAAAAGCAAACAGAAGAAATATGAAGCCAAGGAGAATATAAAAGAAATAATATGATTTTCGTGTTAACAATGTGAGTGTGGAATTAGTAAGAATCAGGAATAATCCTTTTCCACCAAGGACTCAGGAGCAAATGAAACCATAAATACTCCCTGCTCTTAGAAAGCCCTTCGAAGCAGTAATCACAGAAGGGTAAAGGCAATGCGTCAGGGCAGAGGTGTTCGGAGCAAAGAGATGGAAGGAGAACAAAAGGAGAGTGGATATTTTTAGAGCTGTCATTTTGAAATTTACCTGCTTCTGCTTCAGTGCCGTTTTGCCACCGTATTGGTCCAGTAGAAATCCTCAAAGCTGGGGAAGCCGTATTTTAAAATAATAGGATTAGAGCAAGTGACTTTAATCAAGGTCTCCTTAGTTCAAGAGCACGGAGGAGAATATGGCAAAAGAGTGAGACCACAAGAAATTGTTCACTAAGTAAATTTTCTCCAAACCTTGCTAACTGGGAGAAATTGACCATTGGATTATGTCCCTTGAAGAAAAGTAAAAGTACTGAAAGCAAAGTACAAAGAACATGTTTAGGAAGGAACCTGTATCACTTGGTCACTTGCTGATGATGACAGCGTTGGCTGGGACTTACGGGTCCTAATGCTTCACAATGAAGGCATTTCCCTGGGTTATAAATTCTAGGTGGGTCTGAACAGAGTATGTCTGCTTAAGCCTTGTACTCTTAGTGCCCAGCATTTATTGGCATATAATGGCAGATTTTAAAATGAATATTTGTTTAAAAAAAAAAAAGAAAGAATATTTGTTGATTGTCCAAATGAGTGGATGTATGTGATTTATATTCTATTTGCTGGTCTTACGCCCTACGGTGGATTTCAGTGTCAGTCTGTGAAAGTATTTGCGGTGTGGGTTGGCATTGTTCCCCCATCTTATGGATAAAGAGTCTACATCATAGGACTTTATATTGACATCCCAAAGGCCTCACAGGAATTACTTAGCAAAAAATTATAGTAGATTATGTATAACTTATAATTCATAAGCTGTCTAGTACATTGACAGTTTGGCCAGTCCTTGGTTCTAACAATATCCCCAGGATCATGCAGGCATAATCAGAATGGCTTAGAATTTTGGAGCCAAAATATTCCTCAATATTTATTGCTTTGATTTAAAAAGGACTATTGAAAAAAATAGCTTCAGGCACAATATGACATTTTATGATTTAACATGAAATCTGAGAAATACAGAGGCTATCTGAAGCCTGCAACAGTAAAGTCCCCTCATTGTCTTTAAATTTTTTTTTTTTTTTTAAGATTTTATTTATTTGCGAGACAGAGAATGAGAGACAGAGAGCAGGAGAGGGAGGAGGGTCAGAGGGAGAAGCAGACTCCCTGCTGAGCAGGGAGCCTGATGTGGGACTCGATCCCAGAACTCCAGGGTCATGACCTGAGCCGAAGGCAGTCGCTTAACCAACTGAGCCACCCAGGCGCCCCCCTCATTGTCTTTAAACAAAGAGTCTACACTGGTAATGTTTTTTTGTTTTTTTTTTCCATGATATTCAGGTTAATTTCCTGTTCTCTCTAAGGAAGTAATGAGGTGGTTGGTATGAGAGATGGTGTGGCTTCCAAAGGTGAAAAGTATTATTTTGTCACTATTTCCAGGTACCTAAGGATGGGAGAGGCTCAGGACATTACAGTCAGTATATTATATGTAGAAGGTTATATTGTGGTTTAGTTATAAACTTTTATAGGTTTGTTTTCTATGCAAGTTCATATGCTCTTTTTGAGTTTTGGTAGATAAGTGTTTTGTAACTTTGGAATACTTGGAGTTATATACTGTGGTTTTATAGTCTCTTCTTAGGATAGAGAGAGCCCAGCATAGTTCTTGTCACCATAAAGCCCTGCTGTGTTGAAAGTCTTGGCTTGTGTACTAATATATGATACAACAGCTGCTGAGGACAAGGAGAGGAATAGTTAAACTGCAATGGGTAACAGAAAACTGTATGATTTACTCTTAACACATTTATTATGAAATTATACAACTAACAAACAATCACTGTAGAAAATTTGAAAAATTCCTGCATATACTGTGATCAAGAAAATTTGAGGGGCAGATATCCAAGTATAAAGTTGTCCATGAATATTAGTGCTTTCACATTTTCCAGGACTTTAAGTAGACTGTGCTTCTTAAGAATCTATTTATTGTATTTTATTTTAATGATGTTTTCATCACGTGGACACACACACACACACACACACACTTCTGTAAAAAATAGAAAGACTTGCCTATTTCTGATGTCTTAGAGGGCCCCATGGAATAAAGAGAAAGGGAAAAGTCAACATGCAGAAGGGACAAGGAGTAGCATTTTCTTACTTGCTTAGATCAATTCTGATGATAATTGATCTTTGTAGATAAAGTAATTCATGGAGAGCTTAATTCAAGAAAAATGCATGAATTTCAAGCCTTCTTAAAGCCAGGTATTTCCTTCCACAAAGGCAAGCATCCATTGCTGTGCTTTCCTGCTTGCTTACCTGACAAGGCAAGAGTGTTGTGTGGCATTAGAACTGCCAGAAGGAGGGTGAATGACTTCAGACTCTGCTGTGTTACCATAGGTTTAAACTGCTATATTTTTGACAGATGCTGTACCTTCATTAATTTTTAGAGCTACAAACTGGCAGATGGCTCTGATATAACAATTGTTTGGCTCTTCTTCAGGGCAGCCGCAAAATGATAATAGCCTGGAGGTATCATAAAGAGCAAGAAGATGTTGATTTTGCCTTTGGTTTCAGAGTGAAGTGGTAGTTGGAGAAGAGGCCCGCAACTGAGTGAGGAGGGAATGTGAGGCCAGCAGTGAAAAGCCAGGTTTAAATTAAGGTGAGGAGGCATGAGGAATCTGCTGTTAGGATATTAAAGGGATCACCAAGAGGCATATCCATGATGTGTTTGTATTACAATTTGCTGAAAATAATGGCTTTTTTGGGGAAATAACCATGAAGTTAGGGAAAACAATGCATTTGGGGTTGTAGGACCATTTCAGACAAAAGACATATTGATTACAATGATCCTTGACTACAAATACCTTGATGAGTCCCTTCCAAGCTCTGTTGTAGAAAGCACAGCGAAATGACAGTTTGAAATGGATACTGACCACCAGAACTTATTCATTTAGTCATTCAACAAACATTTATGCACCACTTTCTCTTGCCAGCCACTGTTCTAGGCATGGAGATTCATTGGTGAAAAACAACATTCCCCAAACAAAGAGACAAATATCCTGGCCTCCGCGGAGACTGTATTCTGTTGATTCTGACAATAGATTATTGTTTAAAGGGGGCTCATATAAATCATAACTATGCAAATGCAACAAGGGATTGTTCTTACTTTATGTATGTGTTTCTCATTCCTACTCATGTTCACACCTATCATTTCTCCTGCAGGGGAGGAAAGAACCACAGAAAACAAAAATGTCAAATCTCAGCTATTCGTTTTCAAAATAAATTTTTCCAAATTCTAGGGGAGACAATTGTTTAATTGTTAAGGTTTGTAAATCTAAAAAAGCTAGATTTTTTTAAACTGTAGCCAAAACTTATCCTATAAATAATAGCTTTGTTAAGCATCTGTGATGATGGAAAACCTGGTTTTTCTTTCCTACACTTGATTTCACTGTGTTGGGAGAAGAGGCAGAGAAGAAGTCAAGGTAATGGTGGTAAGTTTTTTTCTGATAGGGAATTCTAGCATTTTAAAATAGTCTAAATAATCCTAGGGATATCTTAGAGTAGGAAGGACCAGTGCCTCATTTCCAGTCTGGTACCCTGGAGGAAACAGCACATTTTCTTTGAGGTCTTGAGGGATTTCTGTTTTGCTTTGTTTTGGTTTTGGTTTCGGTTTTAATCAGCCTTAGTGAGGTGTCATTTACACACAATAAAATACATATATTTTTAGTCCAAAGTTCAGTGAGTTTTAACGTACGTATACATGTGTGTAACCACCACCCCCATAAAGACCGAGAACGAGTCTAATACCCTAGAAAGTCTCCTAGCCTTTTGCAAACATCTCCCTGCCTCCCACCCAGGCAACCACTGATTTCTTTCCTATTATTATAGATTAATTTTGCCTAGTCTAGAATTTCATGGAAATTGAATAATACAGTAGGTGACTTCTTGTATCTGGATTCATTTGCTCAGTACATGGTTTTTGAGATTCACTCGTTTGGGGATATTTTTAAGCAGAACTTTAGCCTGGGTGGGTGATTTTCTCTGAGAGCATCTATAGGTCCATCTGAGCCTCTCACACGGCCAGTGTCTATTCTTGGCTCAAAATTTACCTTTCCTAGGAAGTAGAAGATTGAAGCCAGGAAGACAGTCAGTATAATGATTTCCTCAGCATAAATTAACCTGCTTGTCATTATTGTGTTGATAATCCAGGAGGATATTCTTCCCACAGAAACCTTGTTAGTATAAAACTTCTAAAAGCAGCTGTCTTAGTCCTCTGGTTTTGATTTTTTGGAAATATTTCTGGAAAACAGTGCTCCCTTATTGGATAAAAACATAGAGATCATTTAGGGTGGATGTGTGTATGCAGTATCGTGCAAAAACAGACTCTTTCCGAGTTTGGCTTACTGTTTTCAGTTAAGTTTCTGTGGCATATGCTAGTAATTTAGGGTAGTCAGGTGAGTTTTGGGTCCATCCTTTATACTCCATACACACCTTTCTGCTTCCTCCCCTCTTCCCTCCCTCCCTCCTTTCCTTCCTTCCTTTCTTCCTAACTTCTTGTAATGTGCCATACTTTACCCTGCATTTGTTGAAATGGCACTTAAGTGGAGGAGGATTGGAAGCAGTATGAAAGGTCTGTGTAATTCTGCTGTCCAGAATGCACAGTTGACCAACCTCTGTGTCGAGTAAAGTTCTGAATTTACTCATGGTAACACCTTCTCAGTCTTCAAATAAAGGGCATAGCAAGTGGGCCGTCGTATCCCGACAGGCATGTAGAATTCATAGCAAATGCCCTCAAAGAGCTTACCTGCTAAAGATGCATAGGAATGCATTTAATTATGGCTTTATCGGCAGCTACGCCTACATATACCGTCTACTTTGTTTTATATCACGAGCATCGTCTGTTGTTTACCACTGTATACCTTGCTAATGGTGTGGTTTCTATGGCTTGTTAATTTCATGGCCAAATAATGTTGTAATTTATCGCACACTTTAGTGTGGAGAACTGAGACTCTATAAATTCTTGTGCATTTTCCCCCCTTTGGAATGTATTAAACTGAGATCAGGCAAAGTAATAAATTTATTTCAGATGTACTTGATAACTAAACATCAATTAGGACTGACAGGCAATATTTCGTCTTCCAGCAACAGTAACTGTTTTTATTTAAAGACTGAATCTTTGAACAGGGAGTTACTGAGCATGGGAGTCGGTTCACTGGGATCCCTTCTTAGAAAAATAAAGGAAAAAAAAAAGAAAAAGAAAGGAAAACTTGGAGTGGATATGTGTGTGGCTTTATTCAAATATTGACTAATCAGCCACAGCTCGGCTAATTGAATTTGTCAGAATCATTTAGTATTTTATTAACTCTCTTCCCCTTCTTCCCATCCCATGAGAATGGATTATTAGGGTCTTAAAACCTACGAAGTCATCTTCCTTCCCTGTACATCTAACTCTAAAAGCACCCTTTACTCATCTAATGTGGCTTACTATCTTCTCGAGTAACTGTGGTTTTAATTCTCTCCAAATTTGAAACAAGCACAAAGCAATTCTTTCAAGGAGCCACTGCATTTTAGAGTTTTAGAAAGAATTTAGAATTAAGGACAGATGTATTCTTTTATGGCTAAAGCACCCAAAGCCTAAAGTAGGAAGGGGGACTCTTCGGGTCAAGGATAGGGGTTGAAGGTCAGGCTTTGAGCTGAGAGAGCGTCTGCAAGGACTCAGTCTGAGCAGTTCAGAAACCGGAAGGTAGACCACTAATGTTCTAGGAAAGCTGAAATGTGGCCTCTAGTGTGGAACTGCAGACAAACAGTGGGCCCACTGGGGCCCTCGGTTTCTGCAGCAGGCAAAGTCTGCCACCCCACCTTTGGAAAGTGCTGCTGACCCCAGAGTCATGAGCAATCAATTCCAGTCAGACTGAAAAAGCAGGTCGGTCTGACTCATTTGGAATTTATGTTTACCTCAGATCCTTCTTGAGAAAAAGTTGAGACAAGGGCAAGTCCAGTGCAGTCTCTTTAAACCCATGCATGCTCTCTATTTAGTGACAGAGCTGCTTGAACCCTCAAAGCAATTCTGGTATTTTTATTTTACTTTGTACTTAATTCTAACAGTTGTATGGTTAATTATTTATTTTTTAGAAGATATTTATTTATTTGTGAGAGAGAGCACAAGCAGTGGGGAAGGAGAAGGGAGAGAAGCAGACTCCCCACTGAGCAGGGAGCCAGATGAGGGGCTCAGTCCCAGGAACCTGAGATCATGACCTGAGCCAAAGGAAGACGCTTAACCTACTGAGCCACCCAGGCATCCCTGGCTAATTATTTAATAAAAGAATAACAAAAAGTACCAAATATATGTTAGGGGTTGAGGATGGCAGGAACGGAACAGCCTGGAATAAGATACCTATAAAAGGTGATCTTGGGAAATAAGATTTACCTCTTAGAAATGGAGAGAAATTCAGGAGGAAGTTAGTGTCAGACACCTACTCTCTGTATGTTTATAAGTTGGTTTCTAATTCTATTTTAACAACAGATCTCAGTGTGACAAATTAGATTTTACCTCAACACTATCTCATGGACATACTATGAAGTTTGTGTGAGCGTAAGCAGGTAGTAGATTTGGTCTTGCAAGCGGTTCTAAACTTTTTCTGGAACACGATCTGGGGTAGAAGAAAAGGGGGAAAAAAGAAGCAAGGGAGAAAGAGAGCCAATGATGCTGGAATCTCTCATTTGTATTTGTGGGGGTCTCTGCTTGAAACTAAATACAGAAATTTCCAAATTTGGGACTCCTGGGTGGCTCAGTCGGTTAAGTGTCTGCCTTCAGCTCAAGTCATGATACCAGGGTCCTGCTCAGCGGAGAGTCTGCTTCTCTCTCTCCCTCTGCTGCTCCCCCTGCTTGTGCTCTCTTGCTCTGTCAAATAAATAAATAAAATCTTTAAAAAAAAAAATTTCAGAATTTTACGTTTACTGATTTTTTTAATCATGATTTGTTTTCATTTTAGGATTTTTCTTTGCTCTTCCATCAGTTATCCCTGCCGACATTATGTCATCTTCAGTTTTAATAAGCATGCCTGTCTTGTTTCCATATGCATTATCAACACAAACATTGAACGATGACCCTGAGTTGTCAAGGAAACATTAAATACGCCAATGGACACATTTCTTAATTTTAGAAAAAAATTTCCTGGAAGTGATAGTTTAAATATCCTTTCTTCAATTTGTAATTTTTTTTTTAAAAAAAATTCTTCTGATGTACAATACCTCATTGCCGACTACTGCAGCCAAACTGACGAATTCCTACCTGTTGGTGAGTGCATGCTAGCCTATATATACTTCTGCAGGTATGATTATACGAGAGTAACGGTCCAGGTTGCTGACTGTCTCCAAGAAAGCAATAGTTTCTATTGTGATTCAGTTGGTCCAGTGGATAATATCAAAGGTGAATTTCTAAAACCATTCCCTTTCCAATCACTCTCAGTGTGTGAATCCAGGCTGGTCAGACCACATGATTATTTTCACTTCCAATATAATCCTTTGGTTACAACCTGAAAGTCTGCAATAAGAAGATATTTTAAAATAAATTTAACATATATGTATTTTAAATACAACAGCAATTATTAGAGATATGGTTTTGCACTAGGTATTTCTCTCTTTTTTTTCTTGGCTTACAAAAAAAAAAAAAAGAAAAAGAAGAGCTTGCTTTTGTTTTCTGCTTGGTTTGCTAGATGTTTATGACCACCATAATAAATGTTAAATTTTATCTTATATCTTAAATTATGATCTGAATTAGCAATGGAGATTGTGCTATGTATAGAGGCTGTGATATAAATATTTCCTAACTTCAAAGAACATGTAACCTAGAGCAATCATGGCAACTGCATTTGTTTACTAAGTGAAATATTAGTGAGATGGCAAAGTGTTATACAAGACTTGAACAGCCAAATCAGCTTCAAAAATTAGATGTGCCTTTTTAAAGATTATTTTTTGAGACATAACTACCAATGTTTTTCTAGCTACACGTAGAAAACAACATAGCACAAAAAAAGTACGGGTTTTATTCTAAGCAACTTAGCATATTGGCATTCTGAACATCCTCCTAATGAAATTAAATCCAGAAGGAGGTTTCTCTTCACGATCTCTTCAATGATCCTTGTTCATCTGCAGTATTTCCCATAATCACAAAGGTGGTACCAAGGGCAAGAAAGTCCAATATTATTAAAGTTTCATAAAGCAAAGAAAATGTTAAGAATATAATGTTTCCAAACTGACAAAGTTCTTGAAAAATAATTTCAAGCCAAGCATAAATTACTTTCTGCTTGTCAAAGGGCAAAAATATTTAGGTTGAGTTAATGAATGGTAGAGTTTTAGAGGGGAGGGTGGCCTTTAAAAAAATGACCAGATCTGCACTGTCAAATGAAGTGGACACTAGCCACATGGGGCTATTTGTAGTTACCTGAATTTTAAAATAAAATTAAAAACTCACTTCCTCAGTTGCACTAGCTGTATTTCAAAAGTGTTTATTGGCCATGTGTGGCTTGTGGATGCTGCATTAGACAGGATGGATATGTACATTTTCATTATCACGGGAAATTCTATTGGGCAATACTAAAGATACACCTAGACATTCACAAAGAAGGCAACCAAAGACCCAAGGATATAATCTAAGTTCCCCAAGGTCATGTACTTATGTTTTTAAAGAAAAGCAGAAAGACAAAGGAAAAAGTAACGTGGCATTGAAGACACCCAGTAGTTTCTGGAACTGCCAAAGTAGTATTTAACAGTACACACTGAGCTGTTAACAAGGTTGAAGCTCCTGATGGTTGGCAGGACCTCTGTGCCTGATTTTGGACATTTAAAATTTTATGCGATGAATTTAATAGTAGAAAACATTTCAACGAACAGCTGCTAGATCCATATTTTTAGGCACTGCTGTGCTTCCAAATTATCTTTATCACTTTCATATACAGGACACCACTCTGAAATGTGATGGTTTATCAGACCCCAGAGAAATCAAAAAATCTTGTGGGGGTTATGGCTATATTTGAAAAGGTTGATTTTTAAATGCATCCGCAGACTGGCCCGGTTTTAAAAGGGATTCCTGACATACAATCAAAATGTGAAATCTTTTCTCACCTTGCAAAAGTCAAAGACAGGCCCTGAATTTTCATTATTTTGTTGAAATCCGAATATTATTTTCCCATTCTCTATTGTTTTCATCACAGTCTGATCAACAATTGCCACGAGAAGCAAGGTGAGATTTATCAATCACAGTTTGCTGTAGGTCCTCTAAATAATTGAGCCCTCAGGAGAAACAATCTTCACGTATTCTTTTTCCATTGTTTCAATATCTTCATAAAAAGTCATTTCAATATGTTTGGTTCTCTCACAGAGGTTCTGTGTAGTGCTTATCTTCCTTACAGATCCAGAGAGCCTGTGAGTCAGGGGATAAGGAAGGGTAAGGAGACAGAGTGGAGAATGGAGAGAGTCTTCATGCTGAGATAAGGATCATGTTCTAAAGCCTCCTTGAGGTGGGGCCAGGGCTGCACACCTACCCATGATTAAGCTAGAAAAAAAACTGAACAGACGAGGAGATGAATACCGTGAAGTTGCGTGATCAACATTCCTTCTAGAAATAAAAATTGCCCTCATTATTAATTCTCCTCCTTCTCTTTCTGTCCCAGAAAAGAGTTTGGAAGGTCCTGGGAGGGAGTTTGGGAGTAGATTCTTGGCAGAAATGGCAAAGGCAGTTTGAGCAGACTAGCCTGGAACCAATAGATCAAAAAACAGAAGCCGGTAGATGGAGGGCAGACTTTTCCCCAAAGTCCCCAAGTACAAGTCAAGTTTCTGGAGCACCAAGAAGTCAGAGAGGGCTCATTTAACCCCTTCAAGCCCCAATGGGAGTGGGGGAGAGCTGGGCAGAAAGGAAGAAGGGGTCATTGAAGGTACAATATTCACGATGGACCTTAACTCCCAAAAGGCCACCCCGGAGTTTTTGTTTGCTCAAGACTCAATCCTTCCAATCCTGCTCATGCCCCTTGAGGGGCTGGCAGCCTCAAGGCCTCCCGGGTCAGATGGGAAATCGCTTGTAAGCATTCTGCTTCTATTCTGCACTGTAGCAATCCAGACAGGAAACTTGACCCCATTTTCAGGTTCTAAGGAGCAGTTCCACACACTAAAAGACTTAGGAACATGGTGGCTTTTATTTAAGATTTGGAGGTGGGGGGCCAACATGGACTTTGGTCTTCAGCAGCACCCATCTGCACAAACATTTCCCTTTAATTTCAGTCCCTCTCCTCCCTCCTGTCTCTGTTTCTCATCCTTGTCTTTGCTGGATGACCCACAAGGACTCCAGGTTTTGCTTCATTACATGGTCCTGATGCCAAGACCCTGCTGGGATTTAATGAAGATGTTCACCCTCTACACCAAGCACTACTTATTTTTTCCCAGCAACGTAAGTCATCCCTAAGAAGAATTATGGTGCTACCTCTTAAATACATTTTCATTTCTCCATCCCTTTATGTACTAAAAGCTCTTCCTTGGAGACTGCTCCTGGTCTTGGTGTTCATTTGGTCTCTGCTGGCCTCATTTGGAAACCCTCCTCTGTCTTTGCCTGTTCCTGGCCTCCTGCACTTCTTAGGCCTGCTCTGCCTCCACCACTGGGTGCAATATAGTAGATGCTAACCTTAACGCAAGAGGTTATCTTCTAGAAGCTTTACCACCTGTCCATTCACATTTAGATCTACAATTTTCTAGACTGATTATTTTTATGTATTGAGGGTCAAGATTCGTTGTTTTTCCATGTGGACATACAATTGCCCTAGCATTCCTCATTTACAAACACAGTCTTCTCCCCACTGCACTGAGTGATACCTGTCATAAGGCAAATAACCAAAAGTATTTGACGTGTTACTGAGCCCTCTCTATTGTTCCGTTGATTTACTTGTCTGTCAGTATACCCAAACTTCACTCTCTTAATTACAGTAGCTTGATAGTAAGTGTTATGTAGGATAGTAACACAAGTCCTATAACTTCTAAAATCTTCTTCAAGGTTGCCACGTTTATTTTTGACCCTTTACATTTCCATATACATTTTAGCATCTTTATCACCATTAATTGGTTACCACCATTCAAAATAAAACCTGTTTAGAATTGTCTTGGATTATGTTGAATCTATGAACAATTTGTAGAGAATTGACATCTTCAAAATAAGTAGCATTCCAATTCCTGAACAAGAATGTATACAATTTATTTAGATTTTCTTTAACTTCCTCAATAATGGTGGGTACTTCTCTTCTTTGAGTATTGTTCATGATATTTTTAGATTCATTTATGGGTATTAGATAATTTGGGATTCTATTAGAACTTGTATCTTTAAATACTTTATTTTCTAATTGTTTATTTCTGGTATAGAGCCCTATAATTAATTTTCTATATTGGCTTTTTATCTTGTATACTTGTGAAACTATCTTATAAATCTATTAGTTTATCTATAAATTTGGAGGGATTTTCTATGTATAAGTTTCAACATCGATAAATAATAAAAAAATTCCCCCCTAATTATAATGCCTTTTATTTCCCTCTCTGGTACTGCCCATCTAGTTCTCCCACATAATAGAAAGGAGGATCATGGTCATCATTTTACTATTTCTTATCTTGGAGCAAAGCCTTTATTATTTTAACCATAAAATTTTGCCATAAAATTTATATGTAGATACTCTTTATTAGATTAAGAATGTTCTCTTATTTTTCTATTTTTAAATAATATTTTAGTGTTGAATTTTATCAAATTATCAAACATTTTCTGCATTTATGAAAATAATTTTATTTTATTTGTTAATGTATTGGATTTTATTGATAGAATTTTTAATATTAAATCATTCTTGTTTATTTCAGAAACAAACCTTATTTTGTTTAGACATTTTGTTTTTATATGTTTTCTTTCATTTAATTTTATTGTCAATATTTGATATCAAGTTTATGCTGGCTTAATAAAAAGAGTTGGAAAAATATTCCCTCTTCCATTTCTTTGGAAGAATTTTTCTAAGATTGTTATTTTTTTAATATTTGGGAGAATTTATTGGTGAATCAATATGGTTTTGGAAAGGTTATTTTTTTTTTTGTAGTTTTTAATTTTATTATGTTATGTTAGTCACCATACAATACATCATTAGTTTTTGATGTAGTGATCCATGATCCATTGTTTTCGTATAACACCCAGTGCTCCATGCAGTATGTGCCCTCCTTAATACCCATCACCAGGCTAACCAATCCCCCCTCCCCCCTCCCCTCTAAAACCCTGTTTGTTTCTGAGGTCCATAGTCTCTCATGGTTCATCTCTCCCTCCAATTCCCCCTGCCCATTTTTCCCTTCCTCCTCCTAATGTCCTCCATACTATTCCTTATGTTCCACAAATAAGTGAAACCATATGATAATTGACTTTCTCTGCTTGACTTATTTCACTTAGCATAATCTCCTCCAGTCCCATCCATGTTGATGTAAAAGTTGGGTATTCATCTTTTCTGATGGCTGAGTAATATTCCATTGTATATATGGACCACATCTTCTTTATCCATTCATCTGTTGAAGGGCATCTTGGCTCTTTCCACAGTATGGCTATTGCGGACATTGCTGCTATGAACATTGGGGTGCATATGGCCCTTCTTTACACTACATCTGTGTCTTTGGGGTAAATACCCAGGAGTGCAATTGCTGGGTCATAGGGTAGCTCTATTTTTAAATTTTTGAGGCACCTCCACACTGTTTTCCAAAGTGGCTGTACCAACTTGCATTCCCACCAACAGTGTAAGAGGGTTCCCCTTTCTCCACAACCTCTCCAACATTTGTTGTTTCTTTCCCTGTCCATTTTTGCCATTCTAACTGGTGTAAGGTGGTATCTCAATGTGGTTTTGATTTGGATTTCCCTGATGGCTAATGATGATGAATATTTTTTCATGTGTCTGTTAGCTATTTGTATGTCTTCTTCAGAGAAGTGTCTGTTCATCTCTTCTGCCCACTTTTTGACTTAACTATTTGTTTTTTGGGTGTTGAGTTTGAGAAGTTCTTTATAGATTTGGGATACCAGCCCTTTATCTGTAGTGTCATTTGCAAATATTGTCTCTCATTCTGTGGGTTGCCTCTTTGTTTTGTTGACTGTTTCCTTTGCTGTGCAGAAGCTTTTTATCTTGATGAAGTCCCAAAAGTTCATTTTTGCTTTTGTTTCACTAGCTTTTGGAGATGTATCTTGAAAGAAGTTGCTGTGGCCGATGTCAAAGAAGTTACTTCCTATGTTCTCCTCTAGGATTTTGATGGATTCCTGTCTCACATTGAGGTCTTTCATCCACTTTGAGTTTATCTTTGTGAATGGTGTTAGAGAATGGTCGAGTTTCATTCTTCTGCATGTGGCTGTCCAATTTTCCCATCACCATTTATTGAAGAGACTGTCTTTTTTCCATTGCATGTTTTTTTCCTGCTTTGTCAAACATTATTTAACCATAGAGCTGAGGGTCCATATCCGGGCTCTCTATTCTGTTCCATTGGTCTGTATATCTGTTTTTGTGCCAGTACCATGCTGTCCTGGTGATCACAGCTTTGTAATATAGCTTGAAATTAGGCAACGTGATGCCCCCAGCTTTGTTTTTCTTTTTCAACATTTCCTTGGCGATTCAGGGTCTTTTCTGATTCCATACAAATTTTAGGATTGTTTGTTCCAGCACTTTGAAAAATGTCATTGGAATTTTGATCGGGATGGCACTGAAGGTATAGATTGCTCTGGGTAGCATAGACATTTTAACAATGTTTATTCTTCCGATCCATGAGCATGGAATATTTTTCCATCTTTTTGTGTCTTCAATTTCTTTCATAAGTGTTTTGTAGTTCCTAGAGTATACTCTAGGATCCTTTACCTCTTTGGTTAGGTTTATTCCGCGGTATCTTATGGTTTTTGGTGCTATTGTAAATGGAATCATTTCTCTAATTTCTCTTTCTACAGTTGTGTTGTTAGTGTATAAGAAAGCAACTGATTTCTGTGCATTGATTTTGTATCCTGCCACATTACTGAATTGCTGTATGAGTTCTAGTAATTTGTGTGTGGAGTCTTTTGGGTTTTCCACATAAAGTATCATGTCGTCTGCGAAAAGAGAGAGTTTGACTTCTTCTTTGCCAATTTGAATACCTTTTATTTCTTTTTGTTGTCTGATTGCTGTTGCTAGGACTTCTAGTACTATGTTGAACAATAGTGGCAAGAGTGGGCATCCTTGACATGTTCGTGATCTTAAGGGAAAGGCTCTCAGCTTTTCCCCATTGAGGATGATATTTGCTGTGGGTTTTTCATAGATGGATTTTATGAACTTGAGGAATGTTCCCTCCATCCCTATACTCTGAAGAGTTTTAATCTGGAAAGGATGTTGTATTTTGTCAAATGCTCTTTCTGCATCAATTGAGAGGACCATATCGTTCTTCTCCCTCTTCTTATTAATGTGTTCTATCACATTGATTGATTTGCGAATGTTGAACCACCTTGCATCCCGGGGATAAATCCCACTTGGTCGTGGTGGATGATCCTTTTAATGTATTGTTGGATCCTATTAGCTAGGATTTTGTTGAGGATTTTGGAATCCATATTCATCAGGGATATGGGTCTGAAATTCTCCTTTTTGATGGGGTCTTTGCCTGGTTTGGGGATTAAGGTAATGCTGGCCTCATAGAATGAGTTTGGAAGTTTTCTTTCTGTTTCTATTTTTTGAAACAGCTTCAGTAGAATAGGTATTATTTCTTCTTTGAATGTTTGGTAGAATTCCCCCAGGGAATCCATCAGGCCCTGGACTCTTGTTTCTTGGGAGGTTTTTGATCACTGCTTCAATCTCGTTACTGGTTGTTGCCTATTCAGGTTGTCAATTTCTTCCTGTTTCAGTCTTGGTGGCTTATAGGTTTCCAGGAAGGCCTCCATTTCATCCAGATTGCTCAGTTTATTGGCATATAGTTGTTGATAATAATTTCTAATAATTGTTTCTATTTCCTTGGTATTAGTCATGATCTCTCCCCTTTCATTCATAATTTTATTAATTTGGGTCCTTTCTCTTTTCTTTTGGATAAGTCTGGCCAGTGGTTTATCGATCTTATTAATTCTTTCAAAGAACCAACTTCTAGTTTCGTTGAATTGATCTACTGTGTTTCTGGTTTCTAATTCATTGATCTCTGCTTTAATTTTAATTATTTCTCTTCTAATGTGTGGCTTAGGCATCGTTTGTTGTTTTTTCTAGTTCTTTGAGGTATAGAGTTAGTTGGTGAATTCGGGATTTTTCTATTTTTTTGAGTGAGGCTTGGATGGCTATGTATTTCCCCCTTAGGACTGCCTTTGCAGCATCCCATAGGTTTTGGACTGATGTGTTTTCGTTATCATTGATTTCCATGAATTGTTTAAGTTCTTCTTTGATATCCTGGTTGACCCAAACATTCTTGAGCAGAGTGATCTTTAGCTTCCAAGTGTTTGAATTTCTGCCAAATTTTTTCTTGTGATTGAGTTCTGGTTTTAAAGCATTGTGGTCTGAGAATATGCAGGGAATAATCTCAATCTTTTGGTATCGGTTGAGACCTGATTTGTGACCCAGTATGTGGTCTATTCTGGAGAAAGTTCCATGCATGCTCAAGAAGAATGAGTATTCTGTTGTTTTAGGGTGGAATGTTCTGTAAATATCTATGAGGTCCATCTGGTCCAATGTATCATTCAAAGCTCTTGTTTCCTTGTTGATTTTCTGCTTAGATGATCTGTCCATTGCTGAGAGTGGAGTATTGAGGTCTCCTACAATTAATGTATTGTTATCAATATGACTCTTTATTTTGGTTAACAGTTAGGTTATGTAGATGGCTGCTCCCATGTTGGGGGCATAGATATTTACAATTGTTAGATCTTCTTGTTGGATAGACCCTTTAAAAATGATACAGTGTCCTTCTGTGTCTCTAATTACAGACTTTAGTTTAAAATCTAATTTGTCTGATATAAGAATTGCTACCCCAGCTTTCTTTTGAGGTCTGCTGGCATGGAAGATGGATCTCCATCCCTTCACTTTCAGTCTGGATGTATCTTTAGGTTCAACATGAGTTTCTTGTAGGCAGCATATGGATGGGTTCCGTCTTTTTTTTTTTTTTTAGATTTTATTTATTTATTTGAGAGAGAGAGAATGAGAGAGAGCACATGAGAGGGGTTAGGGTCAGAGGGAGAATCAGACTCCCTGCCGAGGAAGGAGCCCAATGCGGGACTCGATCCAGGGACTCCAGGATCATGACCTGAGCTGAAGGCAGTCACTTAACCAACTGAGCCACCTAGGTGCCCGGGTCCTGTCTTTTTATCCAATCCATAACCCTGTGCCATTTTATGGGAGCATTTAGGCCATTCACATTGAGAGTGATTATTGAAAGATATGAATTAATTGTCATCATGTTGCCTGTGAAGACGTTGTTTTTATAGATTGTCCCTGTAAATTTCTGTTGTATATCACTCTTGGGGTCTTTCTCCTTTTATAGAATCCCCCTGAATATTTCTTGCAGGGCCGGCTTAGTGGTCACATATTCTTTCAGTTTCTGCTGGTCATGGAAGTTCTGCATCTCTCCATCCATTCTAAATGACAGCCTTGCTGGATAAAGTATTCTTGGCTGCATGTTCTTCTCATTTAGTACCCTGAATATGTCTTGCCAGGCCTTTCTGGCTTGCCAGTTCTCTGTGGATAGGTCTGACATTATTCTGATGTTCCTCCCTCTGTACGTAAGGAATCTCTTCCCCTTAACTGCCCTTAAGATGGTTTCCTTGGTTCTAAGATTTGCAAGTTTGACTATTACATGCCGGGGTGTTGGCCTGTTTTCCTTGATCTTGAGAGGGGTCCCCTCTCCCTCTAGGACGCCAATGTTTGTTTCATTCCCCAGATTAGGGAAGTTGTCAGCTATGATTTGCTCAAATACATTTTCTAGTCCTCTCTCTCTCTCCACTCCCTCCGGGATTCCAATTATTCTGATATTGGAATGCTCCATGGTGTCACTTATTTCTCTGATTCTATTTTCATGGATTCTGAGTTGTTTTTCCCTGGCCTCCTCTTTTCCCTTTTTATCTATTATATTGTCTTCCAGGTTGCTTATTCGTTCTTCTGCCTCAGTTACCCTAGCTGTTAGATTATCTAGATTGGATTGGACCTCATTGATAGCATTTTTAAGTTCTGCCAATTCAGCTTTCATTTCTGCCCTTAGAGACTCTATGTTGCCATTAATTGATTTCTCCATTCTAGCCATTGTCTTCACAATGGCTAGCCTGAATTCCATCTCTGACATCTTGGTTATATCTGCATCCATTTGTAAATCTGCAGCATAAGTCATAATCTCTGAGTCTTTTCTATTTTGGGGGCTCCTCCTCCTAGTCATTCTGTTGGTGGGTGTTTGAGGGAATGTATAGAGTCCAAATTATTGACCAGTACCCAAGCAACATGCACCTGTTTTCTTGGGACCTTAGGGTTGCTGGCCTCTTGTTTTCCCAGCCTGTCTTCTGTGGGAGGGGCCTGCTGCACTGTTACTCAGGCAACCCTGTTTGGGCAGAGTTGCCCTGTCCCCCTGTGGCGGGAAATGGGCTTAGCGGGAATCAGTTTTGGGGGCTTTTGTTCTCTGGTGGCTTTCCCTGGCTGCTTTCCATGTCTCTTCCAAGAGTCAGAGCAGAAGAGACTGTTTCCAACCCTCTGCCTCAGAGCAGAGAGCTTGCAGTCTGTGCTTCAGTGAGCTCTCCAGGCCACACTGTCTCCGTTTCTGTCCGTGCTGCTATAAACTACAGTGGCCTGGGTTGTGCGCCCCTCCACAGTGTCCCCAGTCCTGCCTCCAGGTCGGGGCACATCTCTGCCCTTTGTGCTTCTAAAACCGCCAGCCGCCCCCAGTTTGCATGCGTGACCCCGCCGCTCCAGGTTTCCCTCCTGGGGGTCTGCCCTAAAGTCCTTTCCCGACACTACCGGTCTGTGAGTCTGTGCCCCGTCCGCAGCGCGCAAAGCTGTCCACTCACCGGCGGTGCAGGATCCCCACGTCCAGGCACCCTCTCGCCGCCGTTTATCCTCCGATATCTGCCTGCAGAATCACGGCTCCCCACTTCGTACCTCGAAACCAACCGCCTGCAATATTCTGTTTGTAGAGATCCAGATCTTCTTACATCTCAGGCTGGTTTCGTGGGTGCTCAGAGTGGTCTGGTGGATATCCAGCTCAATTCCGGGGACCAGTTGAAATAGGGTCCCCTACTCCTCCTCCATCTTTCCCCCCTCCCCAAGGTTATTTTTTTAAAGACATTTTAAATTACAAATCCAAATTCATTAATAGGCTTACAATTATCCTTTATATATCTCATGCTTTTTAGGTATATTATTTTGTTCAAGTGATTTGAAAATTTTTAATTATCAAATTTATTAATTTAAAACTGAAATATCCTTTATATTTTTAATTTCTGTAGGAACTATAGTAATGTTCCTACTTTAATTTATATTGTTAGAGATTTTTAGATCATATTTATCTTTTGAAAAATCAATAGCTCTATTATATGTTTCTCCTCCATCTTATTAAGTTCTGCTTTATATTTATTTCCTTTGCCATTAAAATTTTGGGTTTAATTTGCTAGTATTTTTGAAAATACTTTTGAAAATAAATATATATTTATTGCTTTACAGTTCTTTCCTTCTAATATAAATTTTAATACTTAAATTTCTCTGTAACCACAACTTTATTTGCATTCCACAAGTTTTGATATGAAATGTTTTCATTTCATTATCATTCAATTAATAAAATTCTAATTCTGTTGTCACTTTAGCCTCAACCTGTGTAGTGATTAGAAGTGTTTTTAACAACCTAATATTTGGAGAAATATTGGTTCTATATTTTTATATTTCTTATTTTATCCTTCCTTTAAAAAATCCTTTTAATACATTCTCAGACCTGTGTTGAGGCTTGCTTTATAACCAGAATATAGTCAATTTTTATACATGTGCCTTATGCACCTAAAAAATTTGTATATTAATATATATGTTCTGTGTTTGTGCAGTGTTTTATGTAAATTTTAGGCTGCATTTTTTTAATGATTATATTCAGTTTCCCTATCATTTACTGATTTTTTTTTTGTTCTATGTTACTACTATAGTAACTTAGATTTTTCTATTTCTACTTAGTTTTTTGGAATTTCTCTTCATATATTGCACTGAAGTTTAGATTTATAATAGGTTCCTTGTAAATTAACACTTAGTCTCACTATCCTGCCTCATCTCCAGTAATACTCTGCTTTCAAGTCTACTTTAACATTAGAATAACTTCTTCAATTTTATTATTATCATGATATAATTTTTCCCTCTGTTAATTTTCCATCTTTCTCTTTCCTTATAAGAACTCTTGGCTTTTGTAAGTGACATGGAATTGGTGTTTTTCTTTGTTTCAGTAATCTTTGTCCTTTGGGTATTTAGATTTTGTTCATCTGAAAACTTCCTCATTTCATCTTTCCTTTCAAACAACATTTCTCTGTCTCTAGAGTTCTAGGCTGGCAGTTATTTTCTTTCAGTACTTAAAAATGTTATTCCATTATTTTCTAGTATCCGTCATTTTTGTTGAGAAATAGGCTGTAATCTTAATCTTATTGTTGCTCCTTTGAAAGTATTATCTCTTTTTTACCTCTGGCTACTTTAAGATTTTCTATTTTTCTTTGCTATTTATGAATTATACTGTGATGGTCCTAGGAATGGTTTTCTTTGTATCTACTCTTGTTGCTATTTTGTAGTGCTTATTGAATTTCTGGCTTGATATATTCTTTTTAGTTTTGGAAAAATCAGCTGTTATTTCTAAAATATTGCTTTCTCCCCACTCTCTCTCTCCTTTTTTATTAGACTCCAATTAAACATACGATAAAAATGTTTACTATGCCCCATATGTCTCCAATGCTGTCTTCTGTACTTTTTATTTTTATGTTTTCATGCTTCAGTCTTAATATTTTTACTACTCTATCTTCAGCTCACTAATCTCTCTTCACCCATATCCACTCTACTACTGCGTTTTAATTTTAGTAACCATGATTTTTAATTCTATCATTTCAACTTCAAACATTTCACAGTTTCTACTTGTCTTTTAAATTCTCCACCTTGCCATCTATTTTCTTGAACTTGCTCGTATTTATTAAAATATGTATGAAGTTTAATAATATCTAGGTCATTGATGGTTCTGACTTGGTTTGTTGGGGTTTTTTTAAGTTTTATTTGAATTGCAGTTAGTTAACATACAGTGTAATATTAGTGTCAGGTGTATAATTTAGTGATTCAACACTTACATACAATACCTGGTGCTCAACACAAGTGCACTCCTTAATCCCCATCGCCTGTTCAACCCATCGCCCTGTCTCTGGTAACCATCAGCTTGTTCTCTATAGTTAAGGGTCTGTTTCTTCATTTGCCCTTCTCTTTTTTTTTCCCTGTGATTATTTGTAATATACAAATATTTATTTTGTTTTTTAAATTCCATATATGAGTGAAATCATATGGCATTTGTCTTTCTCTGCCTTATTCTGCTTAGCATGATACTCCCTAGCTCCATCCACATTGTTACAAATGGCCACGGTTCATTCTCTTTTATGGCTGAGTAATATTTCATTATATGTGCGTGTGTGTATGTGTATATATGTCACATCTTCTTTATCTATTCATCAGTCAATGGACATTTGCGCTCTTTCCATAAACTTGCCTATTTTAGATACTGTTTTTATTTTTAATTCTTGTTCTTTTCTTGGCACTCTGATGGCTTTTCCTTGAATACAGACTTGGGATATGAAACATTGTAGAAAATCTGGACAATGTTATTTTGCTCTGGAGAGAATTTCCTGTTCTCAGGTAGGGAGCAGAAGGGCAGATCACCTTAATCATTGAACAAACTTGATACTAATGCTCCCTTTTTGTAAAATTCAACTTAGATCTGTTTCATCAACTGTCCTAACACACACACACACACACACACACACACACACACACAGAGACTTTCAATGGTCTCAACTCCTATCCTTAGTTTTCCACTGGTCCACTCTTCCTTGGTGGGCTCTGCACCTCAGTTTTATCTCTCCAGCATGATGAACCTGATAAATCTTTGCTTTGATTTCAGTAAGCTTTTGTTTACCTTCTCAGTGTCTTGTCTTGTCTACCTAAGTTGAAAATACCTCAAGGGAACACAGCTGCTGAACATGTAGCTCAATTTTCTGAACCTCTTCTCTCTCTGGGATCTTGGTCCTTAAAATTCTAGCTGCCTTGTTATCTCTAGATTCCCACTTTGGGTATCCTAGTCCTATGATATTGCCCTAAGATCTACTGGCTTTCTGTTTCTTAGGAGCTGTGTTCAGTTAGGCTTTTCAGACTCTTACAGTGTTTTTTTTTTTTAAATCTATTTTTGATTGAAATATAGTTAACATACAATGTGATATTCAGATTCTTGTTCTTCATCAATATTTTGTAAATGCCTGGTCTAGAAAAGTGTGTACAGAGCATTATTCTTACTTCAGTTTTTTTCTTTAGTTTACTTTTCTAGGTCTTGGCTACCTCAGTAGCTTTCTTTTCTTTTTTTTTTTTTTTAAAGATTTTATTTATTTGACGGAGAGAGACACAGCGAGAGAGGGAACACAAGCAGGGGAAGTGGGAGAGGGAGAAGCAGGCTTCCCATGGAGCAGGGAGCCCAATGCAGGGCTCGATCCCAGGACCTGGGTTCATGACCTGAGCCGAAGGCAGATGCTTAATGACTGAGCCACTCAGGCACCCCCCTCAGTAGCTTTCTAATGCCCACAATCAAAAGTGGTTTATAATTATTCTGCCTTTTCTAGTGGGTTTTTCCAGGGTAAGCTGATACAATTGGAAGCAGAAGTCCCTAATGCATCATTTTTAAAAAATCTGTTTTGTCATTTTTTGAATTCTATGATTGTTTTCTCCCATCTTCCATAGCTTTTTCCTACCAAGTAATTCCCATTCTCATAGACAGATTATTTTAAGATTAAAAATTGTAACTAGGCTACTGTGTTAATTTTGCAAAGAATTAATTTTTCTTTGAACAAGAAAACAGAGTGATGAACAGAATATGGAAAATTTCTAAAGATCTTTTTCATTTCCAGAAGTAATATCTAACTGTCTTTGCCATGATAAATTAGACCACTCTGGGAAAAAAAACACTGTATAAAATCAGCATTATTGAGTAACAATCAAGTACTCAAAAACTGTCTCTCTTTCCTACCTATGTCACCAATTCCCAAATGTTCAATATGAGCAGTGAGTTATGGGATGGGGCATCTAGTGGCCTGTTATAGTAACTCTAAATACTGGATGAGTGAAATTGTAAATGAAGAAAATTTTCTAGAATATATTTGAAGTATTTGTTCCTAACGAACATCTAGAATAATAATCAAAGGTTTAACATAGCAACACATCATGAAAGTAAAAAACTCAGTAAAATTTATCTCGTAATCATTTTTTTCTGATTCTGTTACGTGATTCTCAAATTCATACAAAATTATTTTTATCTGCAATTCACAGATCTTCTTATTTTTACTATGGGATCAGTGACCCTACATTTCAGAAACTAAAACCAAGGCACATAGCAAAATATCTAAAATTGGAACAATTCCCCAAAACCCAGAACATGTGACTTATGAATCTATAGAAGGCAATATTATTTTTCTCTCTAGATCTGGAGTAAACTTTTCATACCTGCCAATCTAATTTGACTAATGTATTGTTTTTACAGTGCATTAGTGGAAATTAAATGGTAAATTCAGTCAAACAGTCATTCCATACATCAAAAAGAAAAATCAGTCAACACAACTGTCTGACTGAAATGAATGAAGAAAACAATTCAAGGCAAACAATTGTCCCAGTAGACTTGTATAAATACGAAGTGGTGTCATGTGCAGAATTAATCTTTCCCCACCCTTAACTGGAGAACACTCTGCCAGCCAATTCAGTCACTCAAATAATCTTGAATTTTAATATTCCAGTTTCATTTACTCTCAGTTAATGGTGACTGCCCTTCCTTCTCCTTCATCTGTCAATCAATGGAGAATGTCAGAGCAGGAGAATAGTAATATTGGCATATTGTAATGTACTGCTCTGAATTCTACAGCTTCAAAATTCTGAGACTAACTCAAGGATGATCTTAAAGAGTCTGGTGCAGAAAGGATATGTGAATTGAATCATAGACCACAGACCATCCCTTCCAGCACTGATATCCCTTATTTCTGGCTCTATTATATCATAAAATACTCATGAGGAAATTTTTGAGTGGTCCGCAGAAATAGGGCTCCAAAGCAGGCACATCTAGAAGAAACATTGTCATTTATGATCGTCTTTGAAATTGACTTGTCTTTTACTCGTAAACAAGAATTAGGTATATATTCTATTTGGCTAAAAGTTAGGGAATCTGGTGGGGGGCGGTGTGCCTAATTTTTCTGAGTTTTTTTTAATACTTTAATTTAAAATAATGTTTTTAAAAAATAGTTTAAGGGCTACTTGAATACTATAAGTCTTGTTTATGTTTTCAAGTTGCCATTTTTAAGAACAATTTGTGTGCTTGAAAGTGCTTAACTGTAGTATACAGATAGTACATGGAAAGCAATTAAAATAGACGGCTTTTCTGCTTTGAAGGAACTCTGCTTGTCTATGTAAGCAACAGGATACATTCTTCATGAAATAATGTGTCAGGAAGGAAGGAAAGGTGGTTTCCTTAGTTTAAGTTTATGATACCAAAGAGGACTCTATGAATCACTTTATAAAAAGGATCTGCATAAAACAGAAGTAACTTTAAGAAGGATAAAACCAAGTCTTGGCTAATATTAGGTATTTTCTGATTTTTGTGCTGACAGAATAAGGATATGGAGATGGTAGCAATAAAAATATTGACATGTTACAGCAAGCTGTTTTGGGGGAGGTTGCAAGGATAGCGTGTGGGATAATGAGAGCACTTTGCGAAGAGAGCCAGCTCTCAATTATTCAGCACAGTTCACTCAGTTTGTAGAGTATTCTTATTCTTTTGGCTCCTTCCTGCCTTTTGGCCATTTCATGTTTCTCAACATACCTGAAAGAAGGCAAGGTGGAAAGAGTGGGTTAATCATCTAACCAATCCAGTTTCCCATTTTGTAGTACCTCTCACAGTATGAGTATAGATAGAGAGCTTTAGAATAATGGAAGATAAGAGTCTCTTGGATCAGTAATAGGCTCTCTATATTTGGGCAATCTTGTGCTTATTTAGGAAGCTAAACAACAATTGAGTAGTGGAAATAATTAGAAGTGTGTAAACTTCTAATTCAGTAAGTAATTAAATGCTCACTCAGATAATATACCTGAGCAGGAAAAAATTTCCTTTTTTCCTGATGTAACATTAATGGACATTGGAGGAAATCTGTGAAATCTACCTATCTATGCATGCATGTACCGTCCATCCATCCATCCATCCATTGAGATATAGTTATAGATATTTTGGATTCTGTGGATTTGTTAGTCCTATGCCTGTTTTCCCTAAGATCTATTCCTTTTCCTTTTCTTGTTCTGTGGACCCCTGGAAGCCACATATCCAGGGGCCCACTGTTAACTGGCTCATGTTTAGGTTTAATGAGAATCCCTGGTGTGAGCCTGGGGAGCAGAAGGAAAAGAGAAGGCACAGTATTTTTCTGTCTCCCTTTGTCTCTGTCTTGGTGGTATCTCTAGCAGTAGTGTGATCAACCCTGGGTCTCTAGATCCTGAAAAACCTGTCAGCCAGGTGATCCTGAACTCTGGGCTTTTGTGACATCACCTCCTCCTCTGGTCCTCCAGCATAAGAGGCTAGGAGGTTCCTGTTGTCAGTAATGTCTGGATTGTCTCGTCGTCCCTCGTTTGGTCTCATGGCTCTCTGAGGACCTGTGTAACCAATTTGCTGCACTGAGTTCCATTTACTGTAGCATGTAAAATGGTTTTGTTTTCCTTGGATTGGATTCTGGAATATAATGGATAGGATAATTTTTCTCATGACTCACTCACTAACCAGTGGATACCAACAAATTCCCAATAACTTTAATATCGTGATTTTACTAGCTTATAGCTATACCAGCTACCTGTAATATCTCAGGCATCCTTAGAGTGTCTCTGAGGTAGCATGATTCTGAGGATCTTGAGAGGGGCCATATGCCCCACTCTACCAACTTCACAAATTCTCCTCCCAACGTCACATGTAAAATCATCTTTAAGCCTAAGAGATGGAAGGGGGATTGAAATGATGAGACAGGTTCTAGAATCAGCTATATCCTTTCAAGGTGTCAGTCATACCTCTATCTGTTCTCTGACAATATAAATATTACAGATATTCTGTCTGTATGAGACTTAGAAACAAATATAATTTATAATCAAAAACCTTTGCTATACAACTACCACATTTATTTTTTCTTACACGGCATTTTTTTCCCCATGATACAACAAGTATGAATCATTACACAAAACTAGGGGTTCCAATAATGTCATAAATTTCAAGGTTTTTTCTATAAATAAATTTATTTTGGATCCAGATACAAAAAACCAAGATCAGCAGATGTTCAGTATCATCCAATAGTGGGGAAACACTTTCCTTAATATGTAGAAAAATCCGAGGCTTCTACTGGACCAGGAAAAGTGGGAGAGACCTGGTCTTCAATTGCAAAGATTATCCCTGCCCAGGGCTCTTTGATCAGACTGGAAAGATCCCTTCCAAGGAGTGATTCCAACATACCATGACCTACTCTTCATGGACACAACATATTTTTAAATCCTGCTCTGCCATGGGTACTGTATTCAAGTTTTAACTATTTTCCTCCTCTTCCACCTTAGTGACTGACAGTAACTTAGGATCAGATCACCCTCACTGGAACTTGGCAAAGCATCAACCCCCCTGAACTGCTGGTAAATGTTTAGCAACTGCCTCACTGTCCAAATGAAGTCACAATTGTGGTGTTTGTCAATTTCTGTGCTGTGAACACCCCCACCACGGCCAGTTTTAAGTTATCAACGTGACGTCACTAAAGGCTGACTTCCAGCATACACATTCAATACAGGTAAATAACTCAAGAGCACAGATAAAATGTAGTTCACATCTGTGACTCATTTTCTTTACACACAAGTGCTGGTGATGACCATCTCGTCTCTACGCTTTTAGTATTATGTCACCCACAGGCTACAGTGTGAGGGAAGCAGAGCTTTTCTTGTTACTCACTCATCTAAACTCATCTTACTGACATGTGTTTTTCTCAACCTGCTTCAGACGTCCAAAGACCCCAGAAAGAATCCCTCTTCCAACCAAATGCCACTGGAAAAAAATTCTGATACTCATTTGTCATTAGGTGTAGATCATTTAAAATGATTTCAAATGTTATTGACTCTCGGGGTTTATATGTGTTTATTGTTCTGCACTTTAACAAGAATGACATTTTTAGCTAAGTGAATGAAATGTAAAAGAATTTCAGATGAATAATTATAATTTGGGACATTAGCAGTCTTCTTGGCCATTTAAAGCACTTAGGGAGATTGCCTACTTGGCTTAACTACAATATTGGGAGAAGGGTCAGAATGTTACAGAACAGAAGTGGCCAAGCGGTAGAGGAATTCCTACCATTCATACTTCATCAATTTTTAATCACCCATTATGTGCTAGGCATTGTGCTCATTGATAGGTACGCAATGGTTAATGAAGATGATGGATGCAGCTTATTATCTACAGCTTGTCCTGACTTGTAACCACAGAGTCTACAAATGTAAGGAGATACTAAAGACCCCAGGCCCACAGTGCCCTATATTGCATGCTCAGTGAGTAGATTTTGAAATGCTATCTAAAGCTGGGTGAAAGATAGGAACAATTCTTCACATCTTCTTTCGACCCTGAAATATCTCCTCACTCTTATTATCCTGTTTTTTGCTTTAAGGAAGAAAGGGAATTTTTTTAAAAACAGTGTTATTGAGACATAGAGACAAATGAAAAAGGAATATTGATATATTTTGATAATCAATACCTGAGATGGTATAAATAGCCATGAGACCAAATTTAGTTGACAATAGTGTAACAAAAATTGATCACTTAAATATAGCTACCAATATTTATTTGACCCAAATACCCAGAGTCAACTATTGGACATTAATAGTAAGGTTCAAATTTATAATCAAATGTAAATACATAGACTAGAGAAAATTCTTATATGGGACTACTTTAGCTTCCTAAATTAATTCACCAAAACTCAAATACTGTCCTTTATAACATTGGAAATGAAAACTTTACTTTTTAATAGGAAATCTGCATCTCATTGTAAAAATAGAACACTTCATTCCTGGCCTATACACACTTCCAGAAGCAATAGTTTTTTGGAGTGCTGAATACTTAGCATAAAGACATTGAGTCTTAAAAATTCATTTCAGGCATGAGATATATATATATATATATATATATATACACACACACACACACACACACACACACACACAGAAGTATTAAAACGAAATAACCACTTCCTGGGAGCAAAAGGCTAAATGATGAAAACTCTCCAAAGTGATACCTTTTGCATTATGTTTTGCAATCTTAAGTCTGCAAGTACAAAAAAGATTGAAAAATGAGGAATAAATACAACTTATACTGATTATTGATATAATTACAGTTCCTGGTACCACTTGGGTCAACTATCAAGGAGCAGACTAACCAATTTAAGCAGTAAAATAGTCCACCACCAGATTTATCAACTCTTTTCTTAAACTTGATTTTTAGGGTACCCTACACACAAACATAATTACAATTTTATTTTAGGACATTTTTCCTACTTTAACGAGAAGTAATTATCAAAATGGTAATATTGAGCTCCAAATTTTGGTTCAAATCTTGTGATTTGGGGTAAGTCACATATCTTATGTATGCCTTCTATTATAAAAGCAAAGCTTTCATTTCTTAAGTTTTAAAGGACAATATTTAACAATAAGTTTTACTAAATTAAATTTATGAAGGTTAAAGAAGTCCTATATCAGAATTTTCTCTCATCTCAAGTATTTACATTTGATTATAAATTTAGAAGGTAGGTCATGACCCCAGTTATCCACACTGGGTGCTTTCTACTGTACCAAGATGTCTCTCACCTTAAAAATCAAAAGAGTAGAGTGTGTTCAATTCAGATTGATATGAGCTGACACCTAGGTAGTGAGAGTTAGGCATAACTAATGTTTGTTCATGAATGTAAGCTATCTTACAGAAGTGGCGAGCAAATCCCTGGTATTCAGATGGAGTTTAAAGTCAACTGCTAGGAAGATATGTTCCAGGGAGTTACATGTGTTTGTAGATCAAATGATCTCTGTGTTTCTATGAATTTTGGTGTGAAACGCTCAACTGACAGAGGCTCAAAAATTGATTTGTGGTTTGTGGAGGAGAACAAAAGGGCAATGTGGCAGACATGGCTAATGGACCAATAAAGATTCATACTTTCCTTAGGTGGTTTGCAACTAGGTGGGGCCATGTGGCCACTTCCCCTTGAAAATATGTTACGTGGAAACAATGAATACTTCTTCAGGAACAAAGCAGTTAAGTAATAGATGCACCTTCTCTGTGATCTCTTTTTTCAAATACAGGAATAAATGGAGAGGAGCCAAAGACCTAGATGAAGCCTGGATCTCTGAAGACCAGTAAGCCAAGAAACACCAATTGGACTTCATATGAGTCAGAAATAATATCTATTGTGTGAAGCCACTGAACTATGGGGGGTTGGTAGCTATATTACAATACTACTTTATCTTCCTAATATAGGATTCGACTTCTTTGCTGACATAGTACAAGCTCCAGATATTTAAGGACTATTAAAGAATAGTGTCATAGATTTATTTGTAGTCTCTCAGTTTACAGTGTTCGCATTTGTGCTTTACACAAGACAATGCAGTAGTTGAGAGGGACAAATCCATAAGAATTTAACTGGGGAAACTGAGGCTTAAGAAACTTCCCTTAAGGGGCGCCTGGGTGGCTCAGTCGTTAAGCGTCTGCCTTCGGCTCAGGTCATGATCCCAGGGTCATGGGATCGAGCCCCGCATCGGGCTCCCTGCTCAGCGGGAAGCCTGCTTCTCCCTCTCCCACTCCTCCTGCTTGTGTTTCCTCTCTCGCTGTCTCTCTATCTGTCAGATAAATAAATAAAATCTTTAAAAAAAAAACTTATTAAAAAAAAAGAAACTTCCCTTAAGACACACTGCTAATAAGTGTCATAGTGGAGTGAAGACTTCCAGCTCAGGCATCTGAATCTAATGTCCATGCTTTCCCATTGTTCCTCTGCCTTATAAAGCCTAGAGTTAATTGCTCCCATGTATCCATAATGGCTAAAATGCAATCCTAAAAGCCAGTTGCATTTTTTCTTCAAAGGTTTTCTTGGAACATATTATATGTACAGAAAAGTACATATACCATAAATGTTTGGCTTCAAGATTTTCATTAAGCACACTATGAGGCAGTTATGCCCCCAGATAAAGACATACTCCCCCATCAGTTATTAATTCCCCTCCACGGTGACCACTTCTAACCTCTAACTTTTAACCTCTCGATTATAGACTAGTTTGACTGTGTTGTACTTTATACAAATTTAGTGATATGGTATGTATTCTTTCATGTCTGTCCTTTCTTTGCTGATTACTGTACTTAAGAAATTCATTTTGTTGGGCGCCTGGGTGGCTCAGTTGGTTAGGCGACTGCCTTCGGCTCAGGTCATGATCCTGGAGTCCCAGGATCGAGTCCCGCGTCGGGCTCCCTGCTCAGCAGGTAGTCTGCCTCTCTCTCTGACCCTCCCCCCTCTCATGCTATCTCTATGTCATTCTCTCTCTCAAATAAATAAATAAAATCTTTAAAAAAAAAAAAAAAAGAAATTCATTTTGTTGTGTGTAGTTGAAGATTTTTTTTTTCATTGCTTTATGTTATCTTTTTGTTCGTATAAATCCCAGTCTATTAATACATGCTGCTGCTTGTGGGCATTTGGGGGGTCTTCACTTTGGGTCATCAGGAGTAATCGACAGCAGTTCGAATCCCACATTTTGCTGAAAGAACACACAAATGACAAAAACCAAAGCACACAGAAATAAGGCCTAATAGAAAGTGTCCCGGGGCGCCTGGGTGGCTCAGTTGGTTAAGCGACTGCCTTCGGCTCAGGTCATGATCCTGGAGTCCCTGGATCGAGTCCCGCAACGGGCTCCCTGCTCAGCAGGGAGTCTGCTTCTCCCTCTGACCCTCCCCCTCTCATGCTCTCTCTATCTCATTCCCTCTCTCAAATAAATAAATAAAATCTTAAAAAAAAAAAAAAAAGAAAGTGTCTCATCCTCTCCCCATCTTCATCTCGATCTCAATCCTTCACATTTCAGTAGAGCTATTCCTACAGGAATCGAGGCAATCAGAGGGCATTTGACATCAGCGGTCTGTCTACTTTTACATATATAGGTAACTAGGATTTTTATTACTCAGATTATCTATATGGATCTAACATTATCATATGCTAAACAAAGGAAACCTATTTTAAACTTCGTTTTTACAGGGAATGTACAGAAATTAACAAAAACGTCTCATTGTGCCAATATTATATAATGTGAAAGCCCTTGGAAATTCTAAAAGCATTACACAAACATTGGTCATTATCAGGGACAAACTTCCAAGGCAAGGGAATGTTAAGGTCACATAGTCATGAGAGCTAAAACAAATCTAAAGTCAGATCTGTTGAGACTTTCCTCATTTAATTCTCTATCTCTCTCTCTCAGTGAGTGTACTTTAAGTCTACTTTTATTTACTTAGACAATAGGAGAGTGAAAGAGACAAAGAGAAGGAGAGAAAGCTATCCAGGAAACATTAAGCTTGAAATTCTTGCCAAGAACTAGACAGGCTCCCCATAGAGTGAGGTGTTACGGTTATCGACAGCCATTTCTCCCCTCTCTCGGGACGCATAAACTGGCTAGATGTCCTCCAATTTCCACCCTGGACATTAAAGGGCCCGGGTGCCTTGTCAGCATGTGACTACACCCTCCCCAGGGGAAAGCACAATCTCAGCACCCACTCCTCGTTTTCCTGCTACAACAGAAGTGCACTGTAATCAAAGGCACATTTATAGGTCAATGAGTTGAAAATTGGTTGTCTTTAAGTTTCTGATTTTTAAATACATTTGTACAAATTGGTTCAAATGAAAAATCGGCTGGGATGGGAAAAAATGAGAGCTGCCACCTTGCATTAATATTCACAATATTGCCTACTTATTTTTAGTTTCTGGATTAATGTAGCACTGACTTGGCTCCGGTCTCTGTCAATAAGAAAAGGATAATAAAATGGGTAAATGCAAACCAAAGAATTTGTGAGCTGCATGATAAGTGCGATTTTTCAAGTTAAAAAAAAAATGATGTTCATCTGGGAACAAACTATCTTAAAGATTTTAAAAGCCAATTTCAGCTCAGCTGCTCGGGTTTGTTTGAAATCTACCATTGACTGAGGTATGAAACTTACATTTGATACAGTAAATCTTGTCGACTGTTATTTTAAAGGACCGAAATGTGCTTTTATAGCAAAATTGTCTCAAATAAAAAATACATTTTTACAATCTCACTCTGTCATAAACTTTCATGTCAGGTTTTGGCTCCACAATACATGCCGAGGATGCATTATACAGGAATAGGAAGGAAGCATGCATAATAACTTGTTTTATTTCCCACTGTAAGACAGAGACAGAAATGGTCCTATACCATTCATGTGATCAAAATACTAAATATACTAAATATGCCATAATTGATCAGAAATGACCAATAAGTATATCTTGAGTCATAAGACTATTGCTTATTGCTGCAGAATAGTTTTTTTATTTGATAAAAATATAATGCCATATCTACAAGGATTTCTAAGGAATGTGGTTATAATTTCTTCCGGGATTAAAAACTCCAGGCCCAAATTCCAAAACCGAGGGGTATCTAATTTATATCATTGTCACACTAACATTTCAAAAGTTGGATTGTCTCAAAAAACTTTGAAATAAATTGTATTTTATTAAATTGTAGCTTTTCTCACTATTATAGGTACTATTATTTCAATTTTGAAAGCAATTAAACAGATTCTATTTGTGTGAATATAAAGTATGTGGGTGTGTGAGAGTATAAAAACTGAGGTTGAAATGACATCAAATCACTAATATTTATTAACCATTGGCATAGCACATGTCAATAGATAACAATTACAGAAAGCAAATTGGCAAATGATTTTTGTTTGATGGGAATTTCTTTTTAGAGCATGCTAATTTATTTATTGACCTTAGGTATTTGAGCACATGAGAAAGGCATTTAAAAATAAAATCATCAGGTTGTGAAAAAAAATCACAAGGCATTGCTCACCTCTTTTAAAAAACACTAGTATGCTACACTCATAATTCCCCAAGAAGAGTCCACTACCCTTAGACTTAGCCTTTCAAGGCCTCAGTATATTCGTGTATATGTATATTCATATATAATGTAGGATGTTCGTAAGGTCCCTTCCCTTATGCTGCCCCTACAAAATGCGCTTAGGGAAATTCAAACAGGATGAAGAATGTGCAAGTGCTTTGGAAAAACCAAAACACTGAGTTTGGTCTATTTCTTAGATTTACGAATCTGTTGATTCTTAGAACAACTTTGTGTGATTATATTTGCCTGACATGAGGGTCTAAATGTGGACTGTGATGATAGTCACTTGATAGATGGGTGTCTAGGGGAAAACTGACTCTGTTTTTCCTTCACTCACACTCACAACACTTCTGATCCCAAACATGTGGGGTTTTCCCCACACTGACCAATTCTCCAGCACCGGCTAGGTGTTCCGTAATTCAATTCAATTGTGACACTACCCAGAGTTAGCGCAGACCCCAGAGGTGAAGGGCTCAGTCCCACAAGACTGCCCACACTCTTTGGGTGCCAATCACAACTAGTAGGTCCCCAGATTACCCACAACCTCTGTCCAACTTGGCTATAAATGGAAGGTTCCTGTAACCCTCCCCCCTTTTCAGTTTCAATAATTTGCTAGAGTGGCTCACAGAACCCAGCAAAACAGTTTGCTTATTATTGCCAATTTATTATAAAAGATATTTTATAAAGGGTACAAATGAAAGCCAATGAAGATACGCATAGGGTAAGGTCTGAAAGGATCCAGAGTGAGGAAGACTGTGAAGTTGGGGTGCACCACACTCTAGGCACATAGATGTGTTCACTTCACCAGCCTGAAAGCTTTCCAAACCTTGTACTTTTGGAGTTTTTATGGAATTTTCATCATGTAGGCATGACCAATTATTAACTCAACTTCCGGCTCTTCTCCCCTCTCTGGAGAGTGGGGGGTGGCCTGAAACTTCCAAATTTCTAATCATGGCTTGGTCTTTCTGGTGACCAGCCCCCAACCAGGAGCTCACCAAGAGTCCTCTCATTAGAACAAAAGACATCCCTATCACCCAGGAAATTCCAAAGGATTTAGGAGCTCAGTGTCAGGAACCAGGGTCAGGGATTAAATATGAGAACAAAATATCCTCTTAGCACTCTTATTTACAAGGATTTTAGGAGCTTTGTGCCACGCACTGCGAGCAGAAACCAACATATATATTTCTTATCATTTTACAGTGGGTTTACACTGCTAAAGCACAGCAGGGGTGGGCTTTTAATCAAGACTGTCACAAAAAACTCGGGGCACTTCCCCATTACATAAAATTATAAGGAGATAACAGCATCGTTAAGGTATTGTTTAAAGAATCCTTTTATTGAGAGGCACTAATGTAGTTACAGATAGCTGTGGGATTGTTAGTAAGTGGTTCTTTAGAACAAGGAATTTGTGATAATAAGAGACCCAAAATAGAAAATCTTTTGTGATTTACCCATATTATTATTTAGGAAATTAGTAAACTTAGCTATTTCTGATATAATGAAACGAGTAAGCATTTAGTTTAAGTGTCAATGAATTCAACTTGACAAAGTTGCTGAGACATTTCCTGTCTGTACGAACAGAAAGAATGCAAAACCATGATTCTGCAATTGCACTCTTGGAGAATCAGCCCATAGGTCACTAAGATTCTTAATACATTTAACTAAAGTGGCAACTAGAAATACAAGACCAGAAAGATTTTATTTATATTCAAGCCAATTCAACAAACATTTATTGAACTCTTACTTAGTGTAAGATTCTGTTTCAGAGGCTACAGATATATAGACGAATAATAAATGATTCCGGCTCTTACTGACATTACATTGAGAACATTTACAGTGGTATGGGATATACTCTTTAAAGCCTGTTTCTCTGATCCTCTAGCTTAAACCAGGACAAAGGCTCTGAGCATCTGCATCGTCCAGCTAGAGACCAAGCCCTCTGGAGGAAAGACCCAAGATGACTTGCAGACATTCTCAGTCGGTTTCTGACTACGACTGTCTCAAGTCCTAGGGATCTGGCACTGCCTTATATATACCTATTATTGTAGTCTCTATACACAGTTACTCAAAGTGTGGCCCTTGGATTAGTAATATTGGCTTTTACCTGGGAACTCATTAAAAATGTAAAGTCTCAGTTCCATCTCAGACGTCCTACATTGAATCTTCATTTTAACAAGATGCTTAGGTTTGAGAAGTGCTGGTCTGTACTACTCTGAGCAAGAGTGAAAAAGAATTGCTGGAAGGAGACTATGAAACAGATGGAAAGAATGATAGAAGTTAGTGATCTCTCCTGTAATTAAGTTGGAATTAAAAATCCAGTGAAATACCGTAGTGGAGAGGGGATAGTGACTGCTATTATTTAGGTGCATGGAGAAAGCTTCCTTAATGATTTGACACGGAGGCAGAAATCTAAAAGAAGTGAAGGAATATGAAGAGCATTTCAGGCACAGGGAACAGCAAATGCAAAGTCCCTCACCTACTTTATGAAGTAACCCTTCTGGTTTTCCATGACACTGATATGAAGAATGTAGGGAAAGAAATGTCCATCTCTACTAGGAAAGTCCATAGAAAATTCCCCTCCGTGAAATTATGGCAGCTCATCTTGTAAATAGTGGGCAAATTGGGATGAATTTGGACAATATTTTTTTATAGAGAGAGTAATCCCTTTTTATATCTATTAAATAAAGTATGCTATATAATATACATAGCAAAGAGAATTGGTCATCTTTCTTAGGATCTTGTGAATCCTTGCAGAAGCGAAAAACAGTCATTCTGTGCTAATCACTAATATATTAAGCAAAGCAACTGAGCATCATGTAGACTTTTAAAGTAACTAAATGAATTAAGACTTAGTTTTTAAAGGCATGAAGGAAGAAGTTTAAATCACAACATTTTTTATTTTAGAAAAGAAAAAAATATAGCTTGTACTCAGTGAGTATAATGCTCAGATAGATGCAACCCACAAACACACACACACATCTCAAATCCCTATATCAATGTTTTGGCAGCTACAGAGTGAAACATAGAGGAAATCAATCAAGAAGAAGGGGCAGAGAGGATGGAGAGACATAACGAGAAAACAGGAGGAAGGAAAGCTTAAAGAAAAAAGTAGAAAAAGGAGAGAAGAAGAGGTGGTGGTATAAAACAAGAGACAGGAGAAAGTATTCATGCAAAATGAGAAGAGGGAATCAATGAAATGGACTAGTTGGTTCTGAATTATGAGGGGAATGGATGTCTTTTGTTTGGATTTGTTTTATTTTGCCTCGCCTCCATTTCAATCTGGCTATGCACGTTAAAGTAGTTTAGTGTACTACCTCTGTATTTTGAAAAGTGACTCCTGAGCACAATTCTTCAACGGCTTTTCGCCAGGAGCATGTCTGAGGCCTTGCTCTGAGTGGAGTCTCCATGGCGGCCCATCAGAAATGGCGGAGCTCTCCGATCTGCATGTCTGGTGCCACAGCCATTTCACCACAGGGTTTGACTGAACTCCAAAGAGTATTTGCAACAAGGGTCTTACCCTGCAGTAAATAAACTTTTGTATGGCATGTTGGAGTCTTCATATTTATGGCTAGGTGACTCCTTAAATATCAGATGGAGTCAACACACCAGGCTTTACCTCAGTGGCAGCCCCTTTGCTGTGAACCCGGAAACCAACACGTGTAGAAAGACATGGGCATCACTTCAATATTCAGTCTAAGTTTGATGTCCCTACATTATGCCTTGTCTTCCTTGTTCTAGTTTTTTTGTGTTTGCTGGTTGGGTTGGTGCTCTGGGCAAGAAAAAAAGGCTCAAGATTGTGATGAAATGGCGAGGTATAGGTTTTTTCAAGTTCCCAAGAAAATAGTAGAAAAGAGCCCTCCTGACCATTGTGAATTTTTTTTTGTTTTGATTTGTTTTAGTATTATTTAGTCTTAGAATTAGTGGTACAGCTAGGTTCTTTTTATTTTTCTTATTTCAGCAACTGAAGTTCTATAACAAACTCCTATATATGTTGAATTATATATGAATTCCTATGTTTTGGCTTTTAAACTGTAGGTAAAATTCACTTTTATGAAGGTGAAGAAGTAATAACTATATAAAAGAGGGAAGTTTGAACACTCATAACTCAGCAACACAAACTTTGCTCTAACTTGCTCTTCTTTAGCACTTTGTGTTTATTTTTATTTTTCTCTCCTATCAGCTCTCACACTGATGTCATTCAAATATGAAGGTAAGAAAAATGCCAAATTTATATTTATATCTAAAACAGGCCTGTGGTGCAGGTCCTCTGAGATGAAAAGTGATAGCAAGGAGAGAAACAAACAAAGAAAGGGAAATAAAAGGACCTACAATAAATAGATACAATACAGGCAATAGAAGGAAATTTCTAATGCACATAGATTAATTTCTTGAAAGTCAAAGCCAAAGAAATTGCCCAGAAAATTGAATAAAAAGATAGAATGTATGAAAAGAAAAAAAGAGGAGTATCTCAGGGGTTTCACCATAAGTAACTACAGAAAGGTCAACAAAATATAAAAGGGAAAAAATTTTTGTAGAAATACTGCAAGAAAATTTCCAGAACTGAAAAGCACACATCTTCAGATTGGAAAAGCTCTTTGGGTACTAAGCAAATGAATAAAATTAAGTTAAAAAAATACTTAGACCTAACAGAAAAATCTAAGAACAGTAAGGAAAAAGAGGAAGTCCTAGAAGCTTTAGGTTTGAGGAAAACAGTTATTATGGACCACAAAACAATTGATCAAATATAATGAAATAGAATTCAACTACCATCAGATTTCTTAATAAAATGTGGGATGTTATAAAATAGGGAAGTCATGCCTTTAAACTCTAAGGGAAAGTATTTTTCATCCAGAATTCTATACTCAGGAAAATTATCAATAGAATGTGAAAGGAAAATACATTAATTTTCAGGTATACATAGGTGTAGGTATAGGAAGCTACTGTAGGATATGTCTCAGGAAAACAAGAGAGAAAATGAAAAATGAGAAGGACATGAAATCTAGCAAAGGGAGCATCTGAAACAATAGAGCTGTGGCGTGTCAGAGTGACTGACTATAGCACAGGAGACCCAGGCAGAGGATGGAGACCTACAGAGTGAAGGTCTTCCAGAAAACAATCAAGGCCAAATAAAAAAAGGAATTCTGTTTAGTCAACTGAAAAATTTACCAATTTTTACCAAGGTTTGAAAGACTATTGTTGGAATATTTGGAAAATGTAGTAATGACTCCAAGTGAAACTGGGGAGTAAGGTGGGAGGGAGGCAATGATTAATTTCATAGGCAAAATGTAAGAGAAAAGAAATGCAATCATGGTATATACTACCAAGGCATAGTAAGTAATGGAAACCCTGACTTTCTGTCTTTCTGTTAAAAAAATAATGCTAAACTACATTGGGAGAAGGAGGGAAAGGAAGTGTGTGTGTATGTGTGTGTGTGTGTGTGTGTGTGTCTACATGCTCATGTGTGTGTTTGGCTGGGGGCAGGGTAGACTTAATTGCCGTAACAAAAATAAACTGATAATATCTGAAATTGATGATTGAAGAAATCATAATGAAAATCAATTATTTTAAAATATTGAGGGGGCACGCCTGGGTGGCTCAGTCGTTAAGCGTCTGCCTTCGGCTCAGGTCATGATCCCAGGGTCCTGGGATCGAGTCCCACATGGGCTCCCTGCTCAGCAGGAAGCCTGCTTCTCCCTCTCCCACTCCCCCTGCTTGTGTTCCTGCTCTCACTATCTCTCTCTCTGTCGAATAAATAAATAAAATCTTTAAAAAAATATAAATAAATAAATAAATAAATAAAATAAAATAAAATAAAATAAAACATTGAGGGGGAGCCTAGGTGGCTCAGTCAGTTAAGTGTCTGCCTTTGGCTCAGGTCATGATCTCAGGGTCCTAGAATCAAGTCCCTCCTTACTCAGCGGGGGGCCTGCTTCTCCCTCTGCCTCTGCCCCTCCCCCAACTCATGCTCACTCTCTCTCGCTCGCTCTCTCTCTCAAATAAATAAATAAAATCTTTAAAAATTAAATAAATAAATAAAATATGAGATAAGTAGAAGAAACAGCCAAAAGAATTAGAACCTTTTGGGGACAAGGTTGGGTAATAAAGTGAAGGAGGCTACTATTTATATTAAAAACTGTTAGAAAATATGTGACTCAAATCATTTCATTCATTCCTTGAACATAAAATAAAAAATAATTGTAAAAAGAAATAAACATAAACTACTTCTAATTGTAATGTTTTCACCTACTAATATAAATGTAGTTCATTTTTATGCTATCAATACCCCTCATGATTTTGAGACAAAATACCCTGCATGTGCTCAAGTAAATAATCCTCATTTACATCTTGATTTCTTGTAAATGCCATTTTTTTTAAAAAGGAAGAATTGTGTTCTATCACAAGGAATTGGGCAAAGAATTTATAGGATTTGAATGTATGACATCTGCCTAGAGGTTTGCATATTATTCAGGTTGGGAAGAATTTGCTGAAGACACAAAACTGGTGAATAATCCTAACTAAGGTGATTCAAATCCAAACATTGATGTATTTTAATTCATAATATCAAACTAGCCCTGTGATAAACTTTGTGTGTGTATGTGAGTGTATGTGAGTGTGTGTGTGTGTGTGTGTGTGTGTTGTACTTGGTGGAGGAATGAGGAAGGGGTAGACAAAGTGACAAGAATCACACAACTTTCCTGTACCCCAAGGATTACTATTGATGCTTCTGATCCCTGGGGCTTACGGATGAACTGTGTTCCACTCCACAGCATTCTTTACTTTTGGGCAATGCGTTATCAGAGGAAACTCTCTCTTTGTGTCATTAAATCGGTCCAGTGGCTCCTGTCTTTTGAGGTTTTACCAGTTACACTGACAACATTTCTGCATCATTTCTAGTTTCTTTCTCTTTGTTCTCATCCTAAGTTGTACATGGTTTGCTCCGATCCCCTCCCGCCTAATGCCCCCCGCGTATTGCTCAGAGCAGCAACCACAGGTGTGAGGCCCCCCACCTCAGCACACAAAGAGCCTAATTTAAATCCTATCTCATGATTCAGGGTCCAGCTTTAACCCACCTCTTAAGCACGACACAGACCACTTCATCTGCCTCACTAGATTTCTTCTTAATTCTTTTAAGTGCATTTATTTAGTTATTTTGATTGTGTTAGTATTCCTGTTTGTTTGATTATGCTCTAACCTTGCAATTATGATTTTTTTCTTTCAGTGCACCGCATGCTCTGGCACCAAGAAAAGGGTTGCTGAGTGTCAAGTATTCTGGAACTGTTTAGAGGTCAATGGCCCTCTAAAATAACAGCACCTGTAACATTGATTTGCAAGACAGATGTGCTTTTAAAACAAAGTACATTCATAAATGGTCTCAGTAGGGATAGCTTATTTTACGCCATGGAAAAGGGAGGCTACTGGAACGGATGTTGAAGATGCTGGCATAATAGGTACCCCATTCCCTGTGGGATTGAGAGGAAACGCAGAATCAGTTAACTATTCATTAATACGCTTAGAAAAATCCAATATTCGTTTTAATCAAAATCACATAATCAACCTTATTTTTTACAGAATGCCTAGTGCCAGGGCCAGCCAGCGGTGTTTGTCTCCCTAGTACAAGCCTCCAGTCCTTGCTGACTGATTGCATAGTGACATTTACCAGTATTAAGTTAATTCAATTCCATCCAATTCGATCAGTAATCGTGTACCAATTACACTGTGCAAGTACACTACTTGCAATACAATATCCCTACAACTCAGATCCTGTCCTGGAAGAGTCACGGTCCAGTAGGAGGAATAAACATATGATTAATTAAGCACACCAGGTTGTGACCAATATAGGAAAGAAAACACCATGACGACCACAGGGGTAATTTTCTATACCTGGAGTTAATGTGCTCACAAATGTATACACAAAAGTTTAAAACAGTTCTTATTTTGAAACATGTTTAAAAACCTTTTCTACTCATGTATCTCTTTTCAGCATTTTCTAGTGATTTTGAATTCTTTGGTTGGCAGAGTAGTGGAAATGAAAATGGGAGTATTAATTCATTTGTGTGAATATTTTCAGGACTAACACTTGATGGGACAAGGTGCTAGGTCTCCACTCAGGAACTTTCTAGAACCAAAAAGCACGGAGCTTCAATATCTAATCAGGGATGTTCCCCCATTCTTCCTGAGTCGTCACTTTCCAGAAAAGCATCATCACTTTTGTATTTTCTTCTTGACCATCAGCATTGGCAAGAGTAGCTTATAATGCAATTATGTTGGTCCCTGAGTGCCAAAGGTCAAACCTCTCCAAAGCCATTTAAATTAATCAAGAAGGCAAAATGTTAGAAAGTCAATATTGTGAATAAGCAGGGGAAATTTGTATCCTGAGCATCATCCCATCTGCAAAACTGGGTATGATAAGTGGAATAGCAATATGAAATGTGACTTGGTTTGAGACTAATGTTGGATGATGTGCATAGCCTGTTCAAGTCAGCGATTAAATATAATCAGAAGAAAGAATTTAAAAACGTTTCTCTACTTCATGTTGGTGGAATATGATTCTACAGAACACATTCAGAATTAAGAGGCTTGTATGTATTTAGCTTCATTAAATATTTAATCAAATGTCATCTACCTATTATTTCCACATTATAATTTTCCATAACACCGAGAAGAGTTAGCTAATTTTTAACATTTCTGTTGACTTTCTCAAAATTGAACACTATTGTTTTATGCTTCTATCCATCTTGTGGTTGTCACAAAAATCTCTTCTTCTCATCACCTTTAGCTTCACTGGGAAAACCAAGTGGAATCAGTAATCACTCACAGCATTTAGAAGCTCAGCTGACCTGAATGAAAAGCTCAGGACACATCCAGTTTGAAAAATAAATTGCTTTGCCTTGTTGCGATCTTCACATATTTCCACTCCATTCCCTGTGACTGTTTCTTATTCTTAATCAGAAGGAAAATGCAAACAGATACATTGTGTAAGACAGTGGACTAGGGACCAGGCGCCAGGTAGAGGCCATTTAATTAAAAGGTGTAAGATGAATAGACTGTAAAATTTAGCTAGTCCTATATAAAAAGAGTTGGCTTAACAGAATTGAATGATGATCTAAGTTAATACATGTGAATTTCTGGAAGAGAGGGAAATAGCTTTGAAATCTTATTAGCTTTGCTTTTACTTTATTGTGCTTCAGGTTGAAGATTACAGGCTAAGTAAATTTTTTAAAAAATAAAGAAAAGGAAGAAAGGAAAGGGCAGATGGAAGTAAGAAAGACCTCAGTCATTTTAAGTATATAATTGCAGATTGCAATCAAAGAATATTATTCTGATTTGCTTGTCTAGCATTAAATGGTCATCAGCATATCTTAATAATTTTCAAACTGTTCCAGTAGCGATTAGGAACAAGAAATGTCGGACCATGGCTTCCAATTAGCTTAAACCAGGCTTGTGGTAACAAAGAAGCAATGTTAGGAATTTTGTGATGTTTGCTAGGGGGCACTGTGAGGCCATCTTTGCCTTGTTTGTTCCTTTGAGTTGTTAGTGGTTGGTCCATTTTAATTATCTGCGTTTCTGTGAGACATGAAGTATTACATTGTTAATTTTGGAGTTTTCAGCTTCATAATGGTTTTTATCTAACTACTTTGACTCCACATATTTCCCGTGCCCTTCAAATTCTATGTTTTTTGGTGGAATTTGGGTAAATTGAAAACACTCGATTATAGTGGGGGCTTCATCAGGGAAATATAACTAAATCCCACCTTCACTATGAAAAGTGACATTTGTTTTCCCCTAAAATAGCCAGGTGTGAGCACAACACAGAGTTTGCTGTCGAGCATCCAAATCTCGGGATTTGTATACTGAGAAGCATTCTTTCTCCTCCGAAGTGAACATAACAGATTTTTGAAAACAAGATGCGATCCTCCCTATCATCAGCAGGGTCTGGGTTCACCCATGACCACAGTGTGATTAAATAATAAGAATATTAGAAAGCACCTGGGGACAGGACATTCCTATCAGTCTTGCTTCAGAGATTTTAATTTTCTGAGGGAAACAAAAGTAGTTTCCTAGACACTATTGCTTGTACCTCAGAGCACCATAACTGAGTCAATTTGGGCTTCTTCTGATGCCATCTGTCCACAGTAGAGTTCTCTCAACTAAATTGCATCTGATATTTTCATGGTCCACGTAAAGCCACTCAACAGTTGAATTCTTTCATTCAAATTCTCAGAAATTAAGAGAACAACTTTTACTGTAAATGCTCCAACAAGAAGCAGATGGAGAACACTCATGGGGTCAGCAGAAAAGGGAGAATGCTTAGCTGGAATATCTGTAGGAATTTCAGACCTGCGTAGCCTCAGCTTAGTGTAAAATCAATCATTTGCTTGCCAGTCCAAGTAGCAGTTGATAGATTCTACAGGAGGAAAGGCCACCCAGATGGCATCTATCGTAAAGCAATCCTTCCCAAAACTTTAAAATCCACTTCATTTCTAAGAGGCCCAGTTGTTAGGGTAGGCCCTCTGTGATGATCAATGGATGTCTCCTCCAAGGCATGATGGTGGCTTCACAAGCCATTGCTTACATTCAAATTATTATTTGGGTAGGCAACTGTTAACCTACCCAGTGTCTATTTCTCATTTCCTCCCTTACTAACACAATACCAATTTTATTGGGTGTGGCAATTGTCCAGCTAAAAAACCTACTTTTTCTAACCTTCCCTGTAGCTAATTGTTTCCCTTGTGAAACAATTCTGACCATTGAATTTGAAAGAAAATTTTTGGTTTGTGCTTCCAATAAATCACTTAAAATGGGACAAACTTGGCAGGCTTGTCTGTTAAGCTTTTGTCTTTTCCAGCCTCCTTTATTTCTGGAACATAAATTCAATGACGATGCAGAGTAGGAACCATCTTGAGACCATGAGTTCACAAGCACATGATGGGATGGCAGAGCCCCACGACAGAAGGTGCCATCAGAGAACCTGTGACAACACTGGACTCCCTCACTCACTCTAGACTTTTCATTACCTGATAAATAAAACCTTATACAAGCCACTGAAATTTCAGTTTTCCCTTTAATGCGGCTGAACTAAATTCTTACCGGATACATACACCCTATAGCCAAAAATATGAGCAATTTACATAATGAACAGCAAACTTTAAATTTCTTCAGTTTCTTATTTTCTTTGGAATATGTTTGAAGTAGAATTGATGATCCAGGTAGTGTTGTGGCATTTATCCTCTGGCTTCTCATAGCACCTCATGTCACACTTGTATCCAATATGGAAAATACAACATTAGAATAAATTCCAGGAAATTTGCAGCAACATGTATCCCCTAAAAACGTGAACAGTAGGTTAAGCTTTAGTATTCTCATATCTAAAATGGGAATAAAATATTAAAAAACATCTATCTCATTGTCACAAGAAATAAATAAGATGAAGTCAAATCACCTAACACTGTGACTGGAATGCTCTCTGCCCACATTTTTGTTGAATGAAAGACTAAAGAATAAAATAAACAAAAGAAGAAAATTCATGAATTCTCCTGAAGATCTGAAAGGTAAGGTTAACACTAATGAGAAAATTTAAAGCAGAAATGAGGCACTTTGAATCAAAATGTCTTTTTTTTTTTTTACGATTTTATTTATTTAAGAGAGAGAGAGAGCACAAGTGGGGGAAGGGGCAGAGGGACAAGGAGACTCCCCACTGAGCGCAGAGCCTTACATGGGGCTTGGTCCCAGGACCCTGAGATCATGACCTGAGCCAAAGTCAGATGTTTAACCGACTGAGCCACCCAGGCACCCTTAAATCAAAGTGTCCTAAACCAGGTACATATATTAGATGAAGTAGACCGTACCAATTGGACTTGTATTTAGAACCAGAAGCAATCTAATTTCAAAAAATCAAGATGAAGAGCAAAGTCATGTTCAAAGATACCCTCTAAACTCGTGAAAGTTAAAATTGGTTATATAGGGCGCCTGGGTGGCTCAGTTGGTTAAGCGACTGCCTTCGGCTCAGGTCATGATCCTGGAGTCCCGGGATCGAGTCCCGCATCGGGCTCCCTGCTCGGCAGGGAGTCTGCTTTTCCCTCTCCCACTCCCCGCTTGTGTTCCCTCTCTCGCTGTGTCTTTCTCTGTCAAATAAATAAATAAAAATCTTTAAAAAAAATAAAAAAAATAAAATAAAATTGGTTATATAAATCTATGCTTATCAATCCAGATTAAGTATCTTTTTGACAAATAAAACTTGAAATCCTTAGCTATCAAACAGATGGCAAGTTCCATTTGTAGGGCTTCATAAGTCACCCACTGCCAAAATACAGAGATTGGCTGTGTGTCAGACCTAGAAAAGGCATAGCATATAACTGATTCGCAAAGAAAAGTAATCTAGGATATTTCATAAATGAAGAAATTGTCATGTTTTGACTTAGATCTAGATTCAATATGGTGGAAAACAAAAACAAAAAATGCCAGTGTACCAAAATACAAAGGAATATTTAAAAGATATTAAAAGCCACTTGACAATAAATTTATATAGTATCTAAGGAGTCATGAAATTGTCATATGGAGAAAACATTAATTCATCTATATTCATTAAAGCTGCTGAAATGAAAATAGACTTTTGATTGAATATCCCTTTCTGATTAAAAGGGAGGTGGTTTAGAGGCCATGAAGTTTAATTAAAAATGGCACTGGATTGAAAGTCAAGATCACGGCTATAATCCCAGCTCAATCTTTAACATATGACCTTAAGAAAGGTACTTTCTCTAGGTCTTGGTTTGCTTGACAAAAAATGAAGACAGTAATATCTACACTATAGGTCTGCAATGAAGATTGAATCAGATAATATATGTAGAAGTTGCCAGCAGAGGACTTAGCTTATAGAAAATATTTCAAAAATATTCCTTTCCTTGGCACAGGTTGTTTCGTGTTGTGCACGATGGGGTGCAATACAGTCCGGTTTTTTAGGTATCATATCCTGGGCAAGCAGAATTGCAGAGTATGCTCTGACCCACCAATAGCACTGGACAAAGGGAATAGAGATGGAGAGAGGTTATAAATCTGGCTCTTGGGGAGCAGTAACCCACTGCTACTGCTAAGTGTGAAAAGGTCCTGATGAATTCACCCTTCGTTCAGGCAAGTGTCTATATATAAAGGAGTCTCATCAAGTGAATTGTGCAGGTTGGCCAAGGATTCCAGGAAACAGTCAAGGTCAAGAGTATTAGGAATATGGTTCTAGGTGATGAGTGCATTCAGAAGAGAGCCAAGCCAGTGACTGAGCAGCTGGTGAAAATATTGAGCAGGCTTCTAAGAGCTGGGCAGAGCATCCCAAAGGTTTCCTTTCCCAGAAGACCAGGGGCACGTCAAGCTCAAATTTATAATAGTTGGATCAAAGGTTTACATATTTGTCATTTTAATAGATTCTACCAACTTTACCTCCTTAGGAATTTCACAAATTCACCCTTCTATCAATGATTTACCCTAAATTTGCAAATCAAAAGTGTGTCCTCCAACTTTTGGATTTTTGCTGATGTGACAGTGAAAACTTTGTATGTTGTGGTGGGCTGTTTGTCTGTCTAAAGGTATGATAGGTTGGGTCTAAGTTTCTCCCACTTTTAATATCCTGGTGGGTCATACCTAGGAATTGTTGAGAAATGTTAACTTCAGGTTCACTCTGGGAGAACAAGTAGCGAAGAAAAGAAAGCATGAGCTCTGCATCCAAACACACCTGACTTCAAAACTCATTTACACAATTACTTACTGTGGACCTTTAGTAATTTATTTAGCTTCTCAGCTATAATTTCCTCTTTTGTAAATAGAATAATTGGATTGTGGGATTTACTGAAAATCTTATAAAGCATCTGCTATTTAATATGTATATAAGGTCCAATTTTTTAAAATTTAAACTCTTTTAAAAGTATTAAATTGTGATTGGGTAAATGTGTATGTGTATATGTGTGTGTGTTTCATGCTAAAATGCTTTTTATCCTATTTATGTGTTCTTTTGGAATTAAATATCTAAATTCATTAATACAGAACAAGTTATGCCCTGGACATTAGATAAGCAATGTGAAATGCATTTACTGATAATGTATAATTAAATCAGTAAATTAGATTGTTATACCAGTAAACTTGGTTTCTTTCAGGGTTTCATAATAGGTCCTAATTCCAACTTCTTTCACAATAACTCTGCCTAAAGCTTTTAAAAATGCTATGTGGAAACAGAATTTCTAGTGGTGACAGTTTTACAGAGTCTCAACCCTTTCTCCCCAACCCGAGTGCATCATTGGATTCAAGATTGGTAAAATACGTCTTATTCCCATTATCTATTGTTTCCCATTATGTAAGATGACTGAAAATTTGCTTTTGCTTTCATTTTCCTCCTCCATTTTTGGGAGACTTGCACATTTCCAACTTGCTGGGAGATTTAGCCCTAATCCTTCAAGTCAAAGTAGAAAAAAAAAAATCCACATCCCAACTTAATCTTATTGTCTGGTGTTCCACAAAGTTTGCTTAATTTCCTGGTACACTTTGAGTCTATTTTGAGTCTCTTTTACTTCCTAGTGCTTACCAAAAATCGTAGTTCTATATTTATGTGTGTATTTCCTTTTTATTTTTATTTATTTATTTATTTTTAAAGATTTTATTTATTTATTTGCGAGAGAGAATGAGAGACAGAGAGCACGAGAGGGAGGAGGGTTAGAGGGAGAAGCAGACTCCCCACTGAGCAGAGAGCCCGATGCGGGACTCTATCCCAGGACTCCAGGATCATGACCTGAGCCGAAGGCAGTCGCTTAACCGACTGAGCCACCCAGGCGCCCGTGTGTATTTCCTTTTTAAAGATTGCCTTTTCACCACTAGAATATAAGTCCCATGTAGTAAGGGGACATATTGCTTTATTCACCACCATACACCAATTTCAAAAATTGTATTCAGCCTGTAGTAGTTATTAAAACATATTTATCGAATGAATAAATGCATTCCCATACCTTCAGAAATCTTTATGCCCCTCTTAGGAATAAATTACTTATCATATCATGAATGGTTTAGTTCAAAGTCCTTCTACATGGTCTCCTGTTTTCTTTTTTAAATGTATCTTCCTAAAACCCAGCATAATTTATTTCTTCTCTGGGCTGATATGATTCTCTAAGTTTCATTTTTCCATGTTAGATACTTTCCACATTAATTAAAAAGCAACAAAACAAAATATTTTTAGTCTCAAAAGCATAAGCATATAATGCTTTTATTTTTGCGCTATAGCTTTTGGTAAAAATATAAGGCAATGTTTCAGTTCAATAGGTTTCTCTGACTGCCTGGTAAATACAATCATCATTTTTTGGTACTCTCTGATGCATACAGAGAGAACAGAGCTTAAGAGCATATCTTTAAAAACTCATTGTCTGATAGGATATAAAAATCAGTATGACAACTGTCAATTCTCCAAAAGACCAAGAGAAAATTCTGTTAATCCAGCAAAGCTAAGTTAATTAGACCTACTGCAAAAAAGGGAAAATATAACATTGACAGAGTCTTTGTGGCACGTCAGAAGGGGAAAATCTGGGAAATGGGTAATATTTGTAGAATTTCAGGCTATGAAAGGAGAAATTTTAAGTTGGGTCTTGCCAGGAGGTGAACTGGTTGGGACTGGGCAGAGTTTATGACACGACTGCTTTGGACTATCATGGACAGAGAAGTGAGGATCTTGAAGAAGGCATGATGAGTAAACTGTTAGTCTTGGTGAGTAAGCTATTCTTGTTTGCTCTTTGCCCTATCTTCCAGGAAGTAGTATTTCCTGGAGCAAGTACCTAAGCTGACTTTGCTTATTATCAGTATTAATTATTTAATTATTATTATTTTTTACCTGTGTTAATCTTTTTTTCATTTTTAATTTAAATTCAATTAATTAACATATAATGTATTATTGGTTTCTGAGGTAGACATCAGTGATTCATCAGTCTTATACAACACCCAGTGCTCATTATGTCATGTGCCCTCCTCAATGTCCATCACCCAGTTACCCCATTCCCCCACCTCCCTCCCCTCCAGCAACCCTCACTTTGTTTCCTACGCTTAAGAGTCTCTTATGGTTTGTCTCCCTCTCTGATTTTTTCTTGTTTTACTTTTGTTCCTCTCTTCCCCTATGATCCTCTGTTTCAACATATGTGTTGAGTGCCTCAAATTTCTCATTGCTCTGCACATGTCTATGAATGACTGAAAATTGCCTCGAGTATTTATTTGGAGGATTACCAATAAATTTAGTGAGTAGTCAATGTCACAAATACAGAATCCATGAATAATGAGGATGAACTGTATGTTAGTGTGTTAAATAGTAGGCTCCATTTCTCCTGGGCTCTTGTCAATTCTCCTCATTCTTTCTTCTTTCTGTTCTCAGATTGTATGATCTTTATTAACCTACCTTCATGTTTACTGATCTTCTCTCCACTCCCATATACTCTTGAGCCCCTCTAGCACATTTTTAAATTTGGTTATTTTTATCTTTTCACATTCTTCTTGTTTACTGGGGGGGGGGGGAGGATCTACAGAACTCCTCTCATCATTTTCTAGAAGTGATTCTGACCTGGTATTATTTTGTATAGATGTTATCACTACTTATAGCATCCTTATATTTAAATACTTTTTCTATCTCTTTTAAAAAACGTTTACTATAACAGAGCATACATCATCATTTGTAATCTATTGTGATCATTTCATGTTGGGAGACCATCTCTTCTAAGAGTTCCAGTCAGGAACTGAGACATGTCTTTTCTGCTTTCTTATTTCCATCCTTAATTGAGGTTTTGACCACAGTGTTGGCAGGTACTAAATGTGGGCATAGACAGAGAATAGAGACCCAGGCCAGTCTCTTAATTTCTAGCCCTATTTTCCAGTCCTCTCCAAGCTTATTGCTATAATCTAGGAAATGTTCCTATCTCTCTCTTTGCTTTATGATGAGAAAACAGCTCTCATGTCATCAACCTTTATCTTTCCTACTATGTTTTGGTTTTGTTCTGTTTTTAAATAAAAGCTGTGTTAAATCCACAAGCCCTGGGCCTTAAACCCACAATGACTTGCTGTCTCAAAAATCACCGGTGTTAGAAATCACAAGTGTTTTTATTTTCAATAAATTGCCTTGTCAGTAAGTTTTCATTAACCAAAACAAAGAATGTGGTTGTTAATTCGTGCCTACCCTTAAGGGCAGGACATATGGACGGCTGTCACTATGGCCCAACCTTTGGGAGTAGGGAGGGCAATGAGCACAAGGAAACTTCAACAAAGACATGTCAAGTAACATCTCAAAATATTATCCTATTACTCTAGAATTATTCAGCAAATCATATGGTCTTTTTATGTGGGTTGGGATGATAGAGTGGAGAGAAGGTGGCTGCTGGTAAAAGCTCACTTGGTTCCTTTTTTTTCTGTAAAAACCAAATGTAATTTAGGAGAGAACGAAGAATAAAGGAATGAGCTACTTTACTTTCATATGTTTTCTTTTAAAGTCATGATTTGTACAACCTGTTTTTCCTTAGCTCTTTTCAGAGTTTCCATTCCTGGATGAAGAGTCCAGAGTTCGCTCAATGTCTCTGACTTGCCATGTTCATTTTTCGTGCATTTGTAGAATGCTGTGGTTTTGCCCTGTTTGCATGGATTTCAGAGGGTTTCCCTCTCATCAGAGAGGGAGACAATGACAGAGCGTTGTCATTCCCTGCCTTTTCAAGTCAGCCCTACTTGATTGCTTCATGCCTCATTTTTTAGTATGTCTGAAACTTAACACCACCAGAGCGAAAAGGGCAACTTTTCACTGAAAAAGAAACTAAGAACTCATTATAAACTATTTTTATTTATTAGAAAACAAAAGAGAATATTTTCTAAAAAGGTAAAATGAGAAAGTGCCCAAATTGTTAGTCATCCCTTTCCCAGATCAGAGCACCCATGAGTTCACCAGGAGGAAAGCTTGAGGATCATTAAATCTAGTGTGGGAGGATAATATTTTTGTATCTTCATTGATTAGTTTCTCCTAAAGTTTCCAACTTTTTTCTTTCTAACTTAGCCAATTTTTTTCTCTGCTCAGTGAATCAAGGAAGGGACAATAGAAACTGGGGTCAAATGGGTTGTCTCTTCTTAACTTAATGATTTTCAAAAACCTGAATCCTTGTTGAAATAGAAAGGGCTCAAGGCATAGACAAATTATTTTGGATAATACTTTAGTAAGGGCAAAACATTCTTGCTGCCTGCTAAGAAAAAGGAGAGATAGAAAAGAATTCAACAGTAGTGGATCCCATAGAGAGAATCCTTTGCCACCTCCATGGGTTGATTACTAGAAGGGTCTGGAGGAGGGGGAATCTCCAAGTAGGTTTATGTCTCAATGCTCAGGTAGATCCTACAGAGACAGCATGTTACAAGAATAAAAATGCTCTGTTTTGTCAAGGCCTTCTACTTATCCATTGGATTTCCCATACCCTAACACTATGTTGTAGAAGCAACAGAATACTCTCCAATGTGCCCAAAGGTGCAAGTAAGGATGGCGAGTAACAAAGAGAGCTCTCAGATGTGAACAGAACGTGTATGTCAAATTGAGTTCTATGACATTGGGAACCTGTGTGGACCAATGGCTGAGCCCCAAATAGAACAGTGGATGTCTCTGCAAGTTATCAGTATGGGTGAAAGGCACAAAGGTTCAGATGCCTGTGGTTTTGGACATTGGTTTCATTGTCCAATAAGACTGCTCAAACTTCAACTATCACACTCAATTTCTAGCCAGTAGGAAAAGGTCTTCTTTTTCTGTTAAGTTCAACATACATTTCCTTACATCCCATTGACCAAAGCAGCAAATAGCCATACCTAGCTGGAAAAAAAGTCTAGGGAATACTGTGTTTAGCTGGGTGGCACTGGGTCTTGTTGTTAAAAATTGGGTTTCTTAAAAAAAAAAAAATTGGGTTTCTTATTAAGGAATTGTTTTTCTCTCTCCTCTCTGATACTCTTTCCTAGGAACTCTAGCCATCTTCCCCCAGATTTTTAACACCAACTTTTCAACTCAAGGAATTTCCTGGGTTCTGCCTGGTTCCCCCTTCCATACATTACAACCTGGATTCTTCCTCAAGTCAGTAGGCCGTGGAAATTTTAAGGCTCACCTTATTTGTTTCTCATCTTAAAGGATCACTTCCCTTCATTGCCTGATGTTCAGTATCTCAAAAGCTTTGTTTCATATATTTTATTTCCTTTTATTGTTTGCGTGTTTCAGGTAGGAAAGGTTAATCAGGTCCCTGTTATTTTTGTCTTGGCTGGGAGTGAAAGTTCTGTACCCTATTCCCGCCCCCCCCCATTTATTACTGTATTCCATATCTTTCATCTACACAGTGCTTTGCAAATTATTTTGGTATTCTTTGCAATTTGCTAGGCTGTAAAGTGAAGTTGGCATATACACATTACTTCCTGCAAGAGATAAAAGTGCTTTTGAATAGCCTCATCTCTAATTATGTCTCACTGCCCGCACAGTTTGAGCCTGGAGGAGATGGTGATTAGTTCAAGAAGAGAATGTATCTGGAGTGAAAGGGTGTGAACCTAGGAAAGCAGTTAGCAATATCCCGAGCAAGACTGTGTTGTAAAAAGGTCAAAGTGCATGATGAACAGGTTAGATTGGAGAACTCACTGGATAACACCCCTGTGGATTTTTGTCCAATTCTGATTTGCAGAATTTTTTTGTAAAACGTGCAATGAATGCATTATTATTAAAAAGTTACCAAATTTAAGAGATTGGCAGTCAGATTACTCAAGTTGGGTATTAGTTCTGACATAAATATTTTCAAGGTAGGTAATCTCGCATCTCCAAACCTGTTTCCTTTTCTTGTATATGGGAGGGAATAAACTACTTGATTTTTTCCATACTAAATTTCTATGTTTTTGTGAAAGATTTTGTGAAAGTGGGTAACCACATTAAAGTTTCTACAGGTGTCAGAAGGCCTCTTTGTACCTGAGTTTTCCCCTCTCCTAATCCTTGCAATTCTTGCTTACACTCAATTTTTTCCACATAAAATTTTCATTGTAACCTCCAGGTTTGTGCAATCTGGAAAATTAAAAGAACCACATTTTAGTGAGCACTGGGTTTGTTGCACTTTCTCCCCTCCCTACAACTCAAATTTTTTGCTAATAACAACAGTAGAAAAAGTGTCACATAATAGAATTAGTGCCCACAATTGAAATGTACAAGATTTCAGGTTACAAACTGGGTTGAATATAAAGACTGGATATTTTTCATTGATAAACTATTCTTTATAAATTTGGGGGGGCCCGATGTGCCTGAGTTTCAATCTTAAGGGTGCACAACAGTTTTGTAGATATGAATTCTATTACTGCTATATTGTTTCTAATACATTTTACAGAAGCAAAATGTCTTCGTACCACTAAACAACATCTACTTGCAAGTGAGGAAGGAACAAAAGCTCATAAAACTGCAATAAAATATTTATTTGTCTTCAGCAATAGGATTAATTTTATCACTGTAGATTTATGACCCCAGAAATTTGTTGCTGGATATTTAATATATCAAAATAGCAGAACAAGGAGCTTGTATTAAGAAATGTCTTGTGAAACTTGTGATTTACCAGAGAGAACAGATTTCTTTTTTTTTTTCCATAAGACTTAATAAAACAGTGGCAAAATTGAATTAGTTTGGCATAAAGTTTAATTGCCTGACAAAAAAATTTGATACTGCTATTGCATTACTGTATATGTACAACATATATTGGACTTGTGGATCATCCCCCCACCCCTCACTAGACCCTCAGACTGGAGGAGAATAGAATTGCAGTGTTAGTGTCTGGGAATCTTCCTTTTGATTGCTTGTTCCTATCCTAAAGGAGGAAAAGTTCACTGTAATGACCTTTTCAAAAGGGAAAACGGCTTTATAGCTTGTTGCCTCCCCTAATGCAATTCTTTTGTTGAATGCCTAGCTCTTCAGGAATTCCAGAACTCTTCAGTGCTATAGTACCTCAAGATAGTGTGTCTTAGTGACATTCCGTTTATGCATCTGGGAGCTTTTTTTTTTTTTTTTTAATGATGGAAATAGCCTGGTAGCAGAAAGTCATAAAAGAACATAGTAAATCTCCAACCTTCAAATTTTCTCTATTTTGAATTGTGGCTATAGCATTAGAATTACTCTCTTTCTGCTCACATTTTTTAAAAAATATTTTGAGCTCCTATAAGAATTAGGTACACACTTAGGAAAAAACACAGTCTCTTGAGATTGTAATGTGGGAGCTAGACATCTTCATGTTCAGAAAGGTTAGAGGAATATGGTCTGGCAGAAGCAGAACAACTTCAGTACCCATAATTCAGCTAGCACGGAATTTGAGAATAGAGCCGCTAAATCAATGATGTGGCCATAGAGTTTACAACCAGAAACCATCTCAGTTCTTATCCATAAAGCTTATAACAACTAACCTTCTCGGGAATTGCTTTGTGAATTTCCAATCAGATGGACCATCCCTAGAGGGTGGCTGAGTCTAGATCACTGTCATAGAAAGTAATTAAGTAAAAATATCTATCATAGAGGGGGAAAAGCCAACAATTTCCTGTAAGTTTGATTTGAATGAGAAGAAAAAAACTGGATTTATTTTATCTTTTCTATCCTAGTATTTCCTGGGGTCTTGGTAATCCATGTTTTTAAAGTATGCCATCAAGAAAACCACGTGCTTTCTTTCACACATCTCATTTCCTCTCTTGTCCCATTGTATGCTCTTGGTAGCAGGAACATATGCAAATTGATGGAGTGTACCTGATGGAAGCCAGCATTTTCAAGATTTGGGGTAAAATTTTTAAGGTGTTCAGTGCTCTTATTTCTACCCCCATCTATGTTTATTAATTTTCTCTCTAGAGAAGATGTTAAAGATAACACAAAGTATAAACTTGACTCAGTAATAACTAGCCATTAAGCTTCTATATGTAAATCTTGCTGTGAGTGATTCATCAAAAACCAATGATGAGATTTTTGTCTGGGAAATTCCAGTCAAAAGTTAAAAAAAAAAAAAAAAGATGAAGTCCGTAAAACCTGCATGAGTTTATGGTAGAAAAAGAGATTATTAATTAATTTCAAGGTAACATGTTCACAGGAGTGCTAATGTCTATTTCTCTCCTCAGATCTTGATTAAAATGACCAAAAAGTTTAAAAATAGGGAAAAACTCACATTAACATCTCTTACTGAAAGAAAAGATTATAAAACTACACCATATAAGATAAAAATAAGATTATACACTGTTAGAAAATATTCACAAAAGTTAAAAGCAAAAGATGGGCAAAGATATAAAGCACTAATTGAAATAAAAAGAGAGTAGAGGTGGCAACATTAATGCCAATTAGGTAGAATTCAATGCCAAACATATTAACTGCACCCTCAATACTGTATTCTGGATGAAGGGCACAATATTCGAAGAAAATATAAAAACCTGTGTCTCTTGCATGAAAATAACCAACATCAAAATATGTAAGATATTCAAAATATTCAGTTGGTAGAAATCCAAAAAAAAGTTGAAAGGAATACCATACTAGTGGAAGACAAATACAGTTTGTATCATCCTGGAGGTATCAGTAACACACAAAAATAAATTAATAAATAAATCAGTATCCTACAGAGATTAGCCTTTCTTTCCCAACACTCATAAAACACTTGCAAAGATCTGGTTACATATTAAGCTAAACGGAGGCTCCAAAACCTTGCAAAGTGCTGCCTTTGTAGTGGATCCATTCTCTGACTATAATATAAGAAGAAAATAATAGCAAAAGAAAATGAACAATACTCAATAACCTGACTGTCTTCTGAGTTTTGTAGGATTATGTGATGATTCAATTTCTGTGAGTATTTCTTTGCATATTCTTTCAGAGAATTTCTTAATATAAAACCATTCTCTGTGGCCATCCCACTGACATCATCTAGTACTTTTATAGGTAGTTAATAACATCTACATTGTAAGTCTTTTTGGCCACATGTATCCAAATAGCTCTAGCTCTGGCAATGAGTTAAATCCCTGAGCCTGTCACATGTGCACGGAATAGCATGTACCACTGCCAGTCCTAAAATGCCACTAAATTATGTTTATTTTTTCTTATGCATGTCCCTATTTTCAAAACCTTATTTTCTAACATTTAAAAGTTAAACTGACAACTTTTCTAAATAATTCTTAGACCAAGAGAAAATATACATGTCAATTATTTAATATGTAGGAAAATATCAGCCATAAGACCTTGACATATCAAAATTTATGAGAGATTTCCAAAATTATACTCAGAGGAAAATAAATGTCTCTATATGTTGTAAAAATTAAAGAAAAAAAGTAAAAATTTAAATTTTTTAAGTTTCACTTAAGAAGTTACAAAAAGAATATCTAAACTAAAGCAGGGGCTGGGAAACTCTAGTCTGGGGGCCAGTTTCAGCCCAAGACCTGTCATGGTAAATAAGGTATTACTGGAACATAGCCATGCCCATTCATTTATGAATTGCTTATGACTCCTTTTGTGCTTCAAGGGCAGAGCTGAATAGTTGTGACAAAGGCCATTTGGCCTGCAAAGCCATACAACACTTTACCATATGGTCTTTACAGAAAAGCTTGCTGGCCCTCAATCTAACATATTAAGAAAAAAGGATTGTTAAATATGAAACTATGAACTAATAATTTGGGTAGCAGAAAAGACTATAATTGGAAGATAAATCAGTTGTTTTCGTATGTAGAAAACTGTGCAATGTTATCAATCTTATTTTGTTAGAATTGTCTCAAATTAAAACATTGGGTAAAAAGTATAATAAAAAAATGAGATTTTTTTGCATATAGGTGGAAAATTCTAAGAAAATATTGGTAAATCTAACTCAACAACATATTTAACTATTAATAACTTTCAGCCAAGTTAAGATTTATTCTAGGAATGTATAAATTGTTTACTATAAGTAAATATGTTAATATGCTTAATTACATCATATAGCTCAAAGTGAGAAACCATATATTAATCTCAACAGATACAGAAAAACAGTTGGCCTTTTTTGTGATAGAAAAATATTACTCTAGAAATAAGAAGGTACATTCTTATATGACAGCAACACCCAGTATTATTTTCACAGCTGAAAACATCAGAGATAATCTCATTAATGTCATAAGTAACATAAAAATGCCTTTTATTTTCATGACTATTTAAAGAAAAAAGTTTATAAAAGCTCTAGCTAGAATAGAACATGAAAAATTAAAAAAGGAAAACAAAATTATTTTCTGATTATATGATTGTATTTCTTGAAAACAAACTAAATCAGAAAATTATCATTAATATATTAATAAGATCTGACCTTTGGACCCCAATCAAATTTCTTCAATTGGCAAAAGTCTCCCATTCAGTATTACATGTTGCATTTACTTATCATGTCTCTTTATCTTCAATCTGGAGTAGTACCTCATTCTTTCTTTGTATTTTATATCTTGACACTTCTGAAAATTACAGACCACTTATTTTGTAGAATATCTCTGAATTTGGGAGTGTCTGGTGTTTCCTCATATTACATTCAAGTTATGCATCTCTGGCTGGTCCCGGTTCCCCAGGTGCTCTCCTTACTGATAGGTTATTGCTGTTCCCGGTTTCTTTCTCCTCATGGAAAGGACTGCAGAGATTTTTAGATGTGTGTATTCACACACATTACTACATATCTATCTATCTATCTATCTATCTATCTATCTATCTATCTATCTACCTACCTACCTACCTATCCATCATCTATCTATTGGCAAACAATGAGCACATACTGACACCTCTAAGCAATCCACCAGTGCAGAATTCCAACTAGTTTCTCCCATTCTATATTTGTAGCTCTATTCTCCAATAATGAGATAATTGACTCCCATCACCCTTAATTTGCTGATGTGATTAGTCTCCTTGTATCGAACAAATCTCCCATTGCTGCTGCCATCCACAACCCTGCAGATCCCTCTTCACCCCACCAGGGCTCTAACACTCTGTATCTGGCCATCACCCTCCTTACCTCACCTGGACTCTGATGCCACACACAGGATGGATATCCTATGCTGCAAAATCCTTCTTTATCCAGCCTGGGTTTCAACACCCCATGGCAGGCAGCCAACCTACACAATGACCCTCCTCCTCCTTAACCCCATGGCACCATGCCTGACTGTAGCAAGTTGTCCTTTCACAGATAGTCTCCTTACCCAGCTTACACTCTGCCACCCTGCTCTGGAAAACCCTTTTACACATTTGTCCTTCTCATGCTTCTTGGGTTTGGATATCCTGCTTGGACCACTGGAGCCTCCACCTCAGACCCCCCCCCCATCATAGCAGATGCCTGCCTTTCTTGAGCCCAGCAATATCTTTAAAGTTGTATTATTCAAAAAAGGCAGGGAAAGGAAGAGGAAGATGTCACCATGTTTCTTGAGAAAGGAGAGAATCAAATAAATGAAAAAAAAAACAATAAATTTCCCACACTTTTCAATGATTTTAAGAGCTTAATTTCACAGAAAAGTTAGATTTACATTCCCTTGACCTAGACTTCTTCTTTACAGAAAAGTTATGATCTAAAATACATTAGGGTTTTAAGGTGTAAAACCAAAGAGCATACATTAAAATCAATGCAAATAAAAAAAGAAAAAGGAGAGTACATTGTAAATAATGTTACAACAAATACTGCACAAAATTATTATTATTATAATTATCTAAAGCACTCTTATAAAACAATAAAAAATACCTCAGTGGTGAAACAGGCATAGCTTATGAATGGAATAAACTACCAGTAATGATGGAAGAAATGTTCAACATCTCTAGCAAAAAAACTTAAAAAATAATAATAGTAATAGACCATTTTTCCTTTCAAAATGACATATTGAAATGAGAAACAATTAGAATGGTTGGCAAATATAGATAGTCTAATGCACTGCTTGACAACATGTAAATTGGAAAAACATTTTTGAAGAAAAAATTTGTATCAAATATGTTAAAAATATACATAACCTTTAAACTAGTAACTATACTTCTAGGAATTAACCTTAGCAAATAATCAGATTTGGACAAAGATTTATGATGGTATTTATTTCAATATTATTTAATATGTGGATAAAAATAATACATGATAGGATACATAAATTTAATATAGGAATTTTGTAAAAAAACAACCTTTGGTCTACAATAAGGAATTGGTTAATTGAACTATGCTATATAAACAGATGTAATATTAAGTAATAAAATAATTTTTGAAAATCATAAAATTACTTTATTATATGAAGAAAGTACAATACATGATGATCAATAAAATACATGATTCTTTTTTCTTCTAAAGATTTTATTTTTAAGTAATCTCTACACCAAACGTGGGGCTCGAATTTACAATTCTGAAATTAAGAGTCGCGTGCTCTACTGACTGAGCCAACCAGGTGCCCATAGAATATAAGATTCTGTGTGTATATGTGCATTTGTGCATTTTGTGTTTGTGTGTATGGAGCTGGATCTACATGCTGATATGGATATATTTAGAAGAAAATATACCAACATGTTAACTATGATTTGCTTATGGTTTATTTCTATTCCTTTCTTTTCTTTACCAGATTTTCTACCATGAACATAGATGACTACTATATTACTTTCCTATTGCTGCTTAAATTGCCACAAACTTGGTGACTTAATATAACACCAATATATTCTCTTACAATGGAGGTCAAAAGTCCAGAATTGGTTTCATTGGCTAAAACCAAGGTATCAGTAGGTTTCTAGTTCCAGGTGTATTCCTTGGCTTGTGGCCATTTATATTCTTCCATCTCTAAAGAACACCACTCAGTCTCTGCTTCCATCCCCAAATCACCTTCTTTTGAATCTGACCCTCCTATAAGGATGATGTGAGGATGATTACATCATTCTAGATTATCTAGTCCTGGGGATAATCCAGGTTTATCTTCCTATCTGAAGATCCTTAGTCCAATCAGATCTGCAAAGTTTCTTTTGTCAAATAAAGTGACATTCCCAGATTCCTGGGATTAGGACAGAATACAGATATATTTGGGGGCCACTCTTCAGCTTACCTCAACTATTACTATTATTAAATTATTTATTACTGTCAAGTAATAGGCTTCACTATAGCAATCCTTGAAGAAGAACTGATTTTTTTCTATGTTATGGAACATAATATATATTACTAGATGATACAGGAGAAGAAGAGGAAAAGATATATTCTGAGGAGTTCAATATATATTTCGGAAATCAATATATTGATTGAACTAAGGGCATAAAAAGGCATTCGTGATTGGGGAGAGAGATTTAGGAACTCCACCCAGTAAGTTCTGAAATAACTGCTGCCCCCAAGAAGAAAACCGTGGGGACTGTAGCTAGTATCTCCTGTAGGCTGACTACATTGATACTTATAGAACCTCTGATGATACTTGTTATTCAGTAATATATGTCTATTTCCAGGAAGATGATCCCTGAAACAGCTACTGAAAACTCACCATATGGCCAGTAACTGGACTAAACATATAAAGACATTCCCCACTCAAAAATATCAGAATTTTTGCTAGCAAAAATTTATATATAGCAGTGTCCACAGCAATGTTATATATAACCACAAGAAACCGGAAACAATCTCACTGCACAACATTAGAGGAATTCACAAAAATTTACACATTACCATATTTAGTGGGCTGTTGGAGAGCCTTAAAATCATAAATGTTATTATGTTATTCATCCGTTATTCATTGCATCAGAGAACGCTGTTATAGTATTAAGAAAGCATACTAGCTAGGCGCCAAACTACATATATTATGATCTTAAACATGTTAAAAAATAAAAAGAAGCTAGAGGGAGTAGAAGCAATATTAAAATACATATAGTGGATCCTTAGGATGGTGGAGTTATGTGACTATTACTTTTTGGAGTTTCCAATTCTGCCATTGTATATAGTATATTTTTATAATCAGGAAGGGAAAAAACACAATAAAAAGTATTGAATCAGCTTCCTGTAAATATTGATTCAGTTATTGGACTAAGGGAAGTTTTACTACCTGGGAAGCTTTCATTTTTCCACTGTGCATCAGTCCGCAGGAGAAAAAAACATGCCACCCTTTCTGTTTAGGACCCCTGGGCAGGAGGGTGCACCAGTAAATCCACTAAGTGGAGATGACGATCATTATCTGCTAGGTGACCCGAAAACGGTGGAGATCTAGCAATTCTGGATATATTCTACTTTACAAACATTAAAAGAAATCCATCCTCATCTCCCCAGTGGGAAATACAGCCCGGAAAAAAATGGTTAGATCTAAACAGAGAGATATATACAGCAGATACTGTCAAACAACAGAAAATAAAAGGACTATGTGTTACAAGTTCTTTCGTCTAAAAAGATATAACACAGTATGTTCCCCTCATCTGTACTATGATATTTATGGGGGTCGTCAATGCCTGCCATAAACAGACAGTACATGCAAAACAGTCGCACTCTTTTTTCTTTATTGAGCTTTCATTAAAAATTGGTATAGTAATTCATTGTGCATTTACTTACTTTTAGTCCTCTTCGGATTGAGTAGGACAACAATGCTTAGTGCTTGAGAATTCACAATAAAAATTTCGAAACCTCAAGCTATATCTGCTTATTCACAATTAAATAAATCAGCCTTTTGATCCTTTAATCTACTCTAGAAACTGCATGATTAAGCTAGAACAGGGATTGTTCCATCTGATTCAAAACATTTTGAGGTCAGAGTCTCAGAAGAGAGATTTTTCACACGTTTATTTGCTCTAATTCGCATAATTGGTATGTTAAAATGAACAAATTAGAAACAAGCAACCAGAGGGTGCTGGATTAGCAGGAGTCTTAAAAGCTTTGCAGCTTCTTCATATAATTATTGAGGAGGCATGTTTAATTAGTATAACACACATTAGTAACAATTAAACATAGTCAAGGTCAGGAAATTAACCCTTTTACAATTTGAAGTTGGCATTTTAATTTTATATTACTCTCAGCACAGCAGAAATGTTCATTTATTTCAATGTAATATTCTGACACTGTTGTAACATTAAAATCACTCTTTTTGATATTATTGTAATACACTAGTTTACAGGTAGGAAGATGAGATTTTACTCTCATTTACTCTCATAAATGTGAAAGTTCAGTACTCAAAGGAATGAGGATGCACATACAATTTCAAGTGTCTGTGCTTTGCTAGCTGGACTCTTTCTGAGCCGAGTGAAAAATAGAATGGAAAGACTTACATAGTTGCTCTATTTCCTAATCCCACATCTTGTACCTCAATTGAAAGGGGTTAAGAGCCCATTAAATTCTCTTCTTGGTCCATAAGCTTCTTTTCAGTACCTTTCCCAGGTTGCAAAGAAAATTTCCTGAAGGTTAGCCATTAAAGATTACTGTATTCCTGAAAATCCTTGACTTATGTCTTGAAACATGGGGTCATTTTAATTATCTATGGATGAAAGACAGTGGTTTGACTTCAACTGACTTTAGGTGTCTCCTATGATGTATAACATCGTAAGGTTTGGAAATACTGACTCGTTCATTACAATGTGAGAAATGCTTCATTTTCTCAGCTTGTAGTTTTTATTTCTACCCTGTGTAGTTAATGGCTACAGATGCATCAATTCTAATCTTTATGGATAAAGAAATGAGAATAAAAAACAACAACAAATTTGAAAAGCGGGCTTATGGATATTATTCTTATAGTTTCCATAATGAAGAGACCCTCCCTTTAATTAAAGATGTCAAAATTGCTCTCAATAATTATTATAAGAACCAGAGGATAAAGAGGGTGGTGGAGGACAAAAGTACTTTGTGATCATTTATGTGTATGCAATCTTTCTTTTTTTTTTTTAAAGGTTTTTTTAAAGATTTTATTTATTTTATTTATTTGACAGAGAGAGACACAGCGAGAGAGGGAACACAAGCAGGGGGAGTGGGAGAGGGAGAAGCAGGCTTCCCGCCGGGCAGGGAGCCTGATGCGGGGCTCGATCCCAGGACCCTGGGATCATGACCTGAGCCGAAGGCAGACACTTAACCGACTGAGCCACAGGCATCCCAACCTCAAACTTTTTTAAAAATAGTTTTCAGATGCAAGAGAGATTGCCACCCTATTGATTACACATTTCTGTTAATTGCATATGTAATATATTTAATAAGGATGAGCTTTTTATTTATTACAGAGTTGTCCCATGTTACTTGTGATTAATACTTGGTCTTTTCTATAGAAGGTGAAAATAAGAAGTCAATACAAGATGAGTTGTGTAGAAGCATACGAACCAGAGAAGGCTTTCTCACATCTGAGGCTGTATTCTGTCATCGGGATGAATTTGTCAAAGCCCAGGGTCTTTCCTTCAGATCTGAGACTTGGAAACATGAAATTTTTAGGATGCTGACTATAATTTCTATTCTCAGGGAAAGACTCACATTAAACTAGCAAACACGAATAATGCATGAAAACAGAATGTCAAGTTATGAATGTAATGATAAATTAAAAGTAAAGAAATTACAACATTCCATACCTCTTTAAACTATACTTCTTCTCCCTTTAGTCTGGCTTAATCTGGAGGTCAAAAGTAATCAGGATTCGTGAGCTTTTCTGTATGTATATCATACCTCAACAAGATTTACAAAAACAAAGTAAGAAGATGAGCATGAAATCAGAAAAGGGCAAATCTGACGTTTAATGACAACATACTAATATAAACCATAACCTAGCCATTCATTCACTCAATGAATATTTTTTGCATATGGATATTAGGTGCCAGGCTCTGTGCTGGTCTCCAGAGTAGCTTATAGAAAGCCAAACGGATATCATCTTTCAGGAACACTGAGTAGAAGCAAAATCAACAACAAAAATATGACTTTCCAAAGAATTAAGGTAAAATAAACTGGGTGGCAAGATGGAAAATAATGTCCATTTGGGCATCTGCTTATGGGTTAAGTGAAATTTTCGATGAGGAGATAGTATCCAGTCAGGGCAAGAAAGATATAAAGCAGCAAGCCATGTGAAAAGGAAGTGATAATCATTCTAGGCCAGGAAATAAACCTAGAAGAGGTTTTGTGGCTAGAGGAGGTCTTGTGTGAGCAAGAGAGTGGTCTGTGATTCAAGTAAATTTCACTTCCCTTTTAAAATCTATGACTCCTCCACCCTACCTCCCAATCACAGAAATGAACCTATCTCTACGATCCTCCCTTAGTTCCATGACAGTCCTCCTTACGTGTGCCCAGGAACAATTCTACTGATTTCCTTTCACCCAGCTGCCATGAGACCACAGCCGGAAGTAGTAGAAAAACTGGTGAGATCACTCCACTGAGGTTGGCTACCTCTCTCCAGTGACCATGGTTATAACCTCAGATCATGGCCACTAGGGAGGGGATCCTCTGCCCTGCTTGGCTCCACGCCTGGGGTATAGGCTTTTTTATAGCTCTACCTCAGTGCGGCGGCAGAGACCAGATTAGTCCATTTGAATGTGGCTTTACTGAAGCTTAGGGATAATGAAAGAGATTTCAAACTATCACATAACTTCAGATCACCCTGGAGCCTCTTATAAGACCAGTTATTGGCTTGGATCCCAGCCTATCAGTGTTCGTCAAGGGACAGTTTACCACTCAATACCAGATCTGCTGTAGAAGCTTCAAAATCTTGAGGTTCAAGCCAAATTCCCTCCTAGCTCCAGAGAGAACAAATGGTGTCCCCAGTCATAACCTCAGGCCTGATTCCACAAGTCTTAATTCTCTATTCTAGGATTAATCTCGTGTCAGGATGATTAATAGCAGAAACATCTATTCAACAGAGATGTGGTCTAGCTCGATTGTCCTTATTAAGCCAGATAATCACAGAATAATCTTACACTTTTAATACAGTTCCCAAAGCCTGTGGTTTTCAGGATTGTCAATTCTCATCTTTTATGCAATGATAGCCAAAATGACGTGGCCAGAGACAGGAGAAAATTTGAATCCACTGACTAATTTAACTCTCACCTGGCCAGCGCTTTGACGTGCACTGCCAACTTTTACCTCTGGGTACACTACTCTTTCTACATTTTTATAGGTGACTAACTCTTGATTTTCTAGTGCCATCTTCTTTCTTCATATATATTACTAAAATAACTTCACTGATTAGTCAGATTACAGTCAAAACGTATAGCACTGTGAGTCATTTTTTCACATTTAGGTAACTATGTCTTTCTCCACTCCATTTTATTTATTTTTATTTATTTATTTATTTACTTTAAAGATTTTATTTATCTATTTTTGAGAGAGAGAGTAAGCAGGGGGAGGGGCAGAGGGAGAAGCAGACTCCCTGCTGAGCAGGGAGCCCGATGTGGGACTCCATGTGGGACTTAATGTGGGACTCGATCCCACGACCCTGAGATCATGACCTGAGCCGAAGGGAGACACTTAACCAACTGAGCCACCCAGGCACCCTCTCTGCTCCATTTTAAAAAAATGTATCGATTCCATAGTTTAACTCTTAATTACCTTTTCTTTTCAAGTCCTCAGGAGATACTTCCTGGTTGCTGCCATGGACGAACATCATCTTTCCTTCATAGAAGGAAAAAAAACAATATCCCACAGAGAGTTTCTTGACTGAGCAGTAATATAAATCCCCTTACATTTAAGGGAAAGAGGCCTAAGAATCAAAAGAATTAGGCAACCAGCACCACCACCCTTCACATTGCTTTTTAATTTCTAAAAAAAGAACATTGGACTAAATGGTTTTAATTAACCATACATCTTGCTCTACAAATCTAAAAACCTACAAGACAATATTTTTAGTTCTCCAAGTATTCATTTGCAATAATTTGGAAAGAGTTTGAATGTCAGAACAATTACAATGGTTATCGAGTTTTTACATTAGTAGCCTCAGTTTTTGTGGTTCAATATAACAGAAAGGATCAAATTATACTTCTTTTTCTCATTGCATATGATGTCATGTTTGGAAAATCCATGAAATCTCTGAAACCTGGAGGCCAGGAATCTACATAGTAAATAATAAGACAATGCATGGCTCCTGGAACTTTCGGTCATAGTTCCTGAGGGCAAAGGACAATAGCCACAGGAATTGCCAGTTGTGATTTGGAGCTTTAATTTCAAAAATCCTAGATGCATACATTTGGAAGGGACCTTAGAAATTTGGATGGATGGGCAGAGAATATCTTTCATTCCTGAACAATGAGGATGACTCTCTAATGATTTATGGTTTTTCTGGAAGTCACCTGAGGTGACTTTATTTCATTTGGCAAAACAGTTGCTGGGCTTTCCTCTAAACCCGAGGTCAAGATGTAACTCTTGCAAAATTTCTCCAATTATTTCAATTTGTTCCAAAACTCTTTGACCCTACAAACCTCTCTTACTTGAAATACCTCAAAATAATTGTGGCTCACACTTGGAGTTGTAGCTCCCTGAAAGCTCGACCCACGTACTCTACCTTGCTGGGCTTTCAAAAGCTCCCGGAAACTCCAAAGTATTGAACAACTGAATGTCATGTGGTTCTGGATATTTAGAGCTGCTCTATCACTTATCAGCCGTGTGAACTTGAGCAAGTGGTGAAACTTCTCTAAAGCCTTAGCTTCCTCATCTGTAAAGTCAGGAAGTTAGCACCAATGCTTGTAATATTATTATAAGAATTAGGTGAGTGGATGTGCAGTGACTGTGGTAAGCATTTAATAATAGAAACAGCAACTTGTTCTCTGTCTTTTAGGATGGTCTTAGAAGTGTGTAATCAATCAAACTGGCACCTCTGTGGGATGATAAGGTCCTTGGGGATAACAAAAAATCAATTCCCAGCTGATTAATTCTTATTTTTTTTCCATAATTCTGCTTTGGGAGAAGAGGAAAGAGATTCGGAAGGAAGCAGGGCTAAGCCACAGGAATATTGTTCTCCAGAAGCTGGCTACCTTTAGCTGGGTGTGCTGTGACCTGAGAGGATGCAGATTGAGAATGTGATGCTGCTATAACTCTGATGTGGGGGCGTGATCTCCAGCCAGCATGAATTAGCCTATTTTAAATGTGTAGCTCTGCTTTCCTTTGTTTTTATTTTTCTTCTCTTTCTTCTCTCTTTTTAATGGTCAGCCTCTTTCTTTTGTTTTGGGTTTGTTTTTTTTTTTCTCTAGAGCTTACTAAATAAAGTATGGATTTACACATCCAAATGGATTCATTCAAATTCCTGCCCTGCCCCTGCCCAGGAGTTATTCAACCTTTCTGTAGATCAATGTACTCATTTGATATATAGAATATTAAAATATCTAATAATACATAATAAAAACATAAATATAATAAAAATATCTTTATCCACAAATATTGCATTGCTCAAAATATGAATGTTCCACATTCATTTAGTGAACTCAAGACAATCTTGTGATATTTTCTCTGTGCTCCCCAGCTTTCTTCTTTAAACTCTTTTTTTTTCTTTTTTACTTCCTTTACCTCTCTCTCTACCTCTCTTCCTATCTTTTATTGTACCTTCTTTCTCCACAACCCTCCCCCCCCAATCATCTGCTTTAAAGATCTCCTCTATGAAGACTTTCTCGATTCTACAGGCAAGATTTAATCTGAATGCCCCCTCTTTATTCTCCCACACTATTCTGTGAATACCTTTATCTTGGCACTTATGTATTAAGGAAAATTTCTATTTATACATGTCTTTGAAACACATACTGCAAACTACTTGAGGGTAATGATCATCACCATTGTTGGCACATCTTAAATGTGTGTCATGTTAATTTCTGAGTGTCATCTGCCTTCCCCTCCCCCGTCTCCTTACTTTCTTCCCCTACCTTGTCTCATTTTTCTACTTTCCCTTTGGCTTTTCTTTTTCTTTTTTTTTTTTAAAGATTTTATTTATTTATTTATTTGAGAGAGAGAATGAGAGAGAGCACATGAGAAGGGGGAGGGTCAGAGGGAGAAGCAGACTCCCTGCCGAGCAGGGAGCCCGGTGCGGGACTCGATCCAGGGACTCCAGGATCATGACCTGAGCCGAAGGCAGTCGCTTAACCAACTGAGCCACCCAGGCGCCCCCCTTTGGCTTTTCTATCCTTGTATTATGGCCAAGAAAAACCATCTTCAGTACCCCTGTGGTCTCCAAGTTCCTTGCCCCCTTCGCTGCTATCCACAAGTTCTCAGAAAATATTCTTGGTTGTCTTCTTCGCTTCCTAGCATACCCATTTACTTCATGATCGTTTCAGAACATTTGAAAGGTAGCTGGGAATTTTTTTTAAAAAAACAATTTTAGTTAGTTTTCTTTTACTGCGGGCATAAGCCTTTTTTTCCTCAGTTTGACTATGCTTAAATCTAGAAGTCCTCTAACTCACTGATCCTCCTTACCCCCATATCCAGGCAAAAACATTTGCAAAAACTTAGTCCTTTTTAATACTTGAATTTGTCAAAATGTATGAGAAATAATTCTACCCAAGATCACCAAAGAATAGAGATGCCACAGGTAGAGATTTAGTCCAACTTTATACTGGCCTCTAACTTGGGTTGGGTGCTAAGTAACCATTAACTCACTTGAATATGCCATGAGAGGGAGCCCTTAGAACAAACTGACATGTTAATCCTATAGAAACAGCCTCGTCATTTCCCTATGTAGCTGACAAACTGCCTTCAATTAAGTTATTTAAAGTTAAGGTATTTAAATAACATGAATACCTTAACTTGAAATAACATGAATGATGGATTTCCTTTTGTATATAAATTGGGAGTTTCCAAAGGAGTGTTTCCCCTTGAAATAACTCCTGACTACTACCTCTCTTAGTCACTACAATAGGAAAGGATGAATAAACAACACATTTTTCAGCATCAGGGGAACTATTTTCCTGGTATTCTACAAAACCTCAGAATTCTTAATCTAAAAAATAGATCTGCCAATATCTTATTTCCTTATCTTTTGTCAATATAAACTATCCAATCTATAAAGGTCTCAGTTCCCTCACCTGGGATATGAGGTGAATACACTGGCTAATATCCGGGACCATTCCAACTTTAACATTCCCTGGATATGAGAGCTAAGCCAAACACAATGACTTGTTTAATAATTAAACTGGCCCTGTCAGAGATCAAACATTCATATCCATATATATTGCAGTTCATTGACTTTTTACAGTACTCAAAGTAACACAATACCTTCACACATAATAAAGGTCACTGCGATACCGTTTTAGGATTTTCCTTTTTCTTAGACAGGGAATGTAGATCGATGGCTTTCTTTCTCTGCCTTTTTAGTAATACAGGCCTTTCCTTATCTCTTGAATCTTAGAAGATGGGTAGGGTTTTGGCAAGTGGAACTTAGGTGAGGCCTTCCATGTGTCAGGGACAAGGCGAGCAAAGGCAGAGTGAAGAATGGATTTGGGGAATGGCGTGTGATTTTACATGGGGAGAGAAGTGTTTCACAATCTCTGTCCTGCAGAATCCTGGTTTGAAATGATATGAATGGGGTGCCTGGGTGGCTCAGTTGGTTGAGCGACTGCCTTCGGCTCAGGTCATGATCCTGGAGTCCCTGGATCGAGTCCCGCATCGGGCTCCCTGCTCGGCAGGGAGTCTGCTTCTCCCTCTGACCCTCCCCCCTCTCATGTGCTCTCTCTCATTCTCTCTCTCTCAAATAAATAAATAAAATCTTTAAAAAAAAAAAAAAAAGAAATGATATGAATGTAGTTCTGAGGCAGAAGCATTTGGGAAAATCTATAGACCACACATCCCCTTGTGAGATTCAACTTACACTTTGTTGCACTATAGACTCTGAGAAGTTTTGAAGGAAAGGACTGATTTAACTTTGTTTAATTCATTCTTACTCAAATTTACTTGACAACTGAACCCTTTTCTCAGAGCAAACCTCCAACCGACTAATGGAACTATGTTTTGTGGAAGGCCAGTTTGAGAAATGCTAACACAAGATCATAGGGTATTTCCCTGTTGGGACAGCCATATAATTTTTTTCTCTCATAACACCTCACTATTTAATGCCTTAACATTTATCACCTTGCAGGAATCAGGTTTTAGCCTTCGGCTTTTCTTTGACTCATTGTGCCCCTTAAAGAAGCTCAAGAATTCTGGTGGCTTCATCTCTCATGTGGTTACTAAGAACTCTGAAGCATGTTTCATGGCTCTGGGCACTGACCACTCATTTCCTCTTGATTCTTTTTCTCTGACCTCAAATTTCTTGTGAATATGAGCTAATTGTTTTCTTAACCTCTAGTGTCAAAACCAGCTACCTCTCATGTTCACCATCTTATGGTTATAAGATGCAGTATTAAGTAAGATGACATGTGTAAAAACATAGCTCAGGGATTGACACATAGCATATGCTCGATCAAATTGTATGTCCTTTCTTTGTTCAAAGGTGCCCAAACACTGCCAAAGTTCTTAAAGTAAAGTAGAGTCATCTAATTTATCCAGCTCATCCAACCATCCAATGTTGATCTTTTTTCTTACCCGTATTGCCCCTTATTTCCAATCATGACATTCCATTCCACAGTGAGCCCATTATACATTATTACTGCATTAATACCTTGGCTATTCCTTGACCAAAGTTTTCCTCATTCAACTGACAGCCTCATTATCCTAATGGGTTTTTGAAAGGTATAAATAGAAACAATAAACACCAATTGCACTGATCATAAATGAATTTTTAGATCTTTATACACCCATGTATTTGACACCAGATCAAGGTATGTCTAGCACCCTAAAATGTCCTCTGTCACCTCTTCCTACTCCATATTCCTCAGAAGTAACCCTTATACTGACCTCTCTCACCATACACCATATACATGGAAATACACAGCATGTATTCTCTTGTGTCCGGTATCTTGGCACATATCAAGTATATCAGTAGTCTGTTTCTTTTATCGTGTCCCCCTAATTATTTAAAACCAAACATACAATGTCAAGGCACCACTGATTTCTAAATATTATTACACTGATCTACACCTTCAGGAACTTTCCATGGTCTCTGTCTCTCTACTGACTTCCTCTCCAGTCTAATTCTCTCTCACATAACCAACCTCTGCCCATCTTGATGCCATGATTCCCCAATACACTCCACTGCCCTGGTCAGACAGCGTGGCTCCTTGTTCCATAAACCATCTGTGCTCATTCCTGACACTGCCTGTTCCTTGCCTTGAAGGCCCTTCATTTCCTTTCCTACATATCTGTTTAAGACTCATCTCAGACCCTACCTCTCCTAAGGAGACTTCTCAGAAGTCAGTGCTTTTTTTTTGGAATTCTTCTTTAATAAACTCCCATAGCAAGTGTAATCTGCATGCCCTAATTAATTACTATTCCCATTGATAAGTGTTTGTTTTCCATATGTGTTATTATTGTTCGCAAAAGCAGATTTTAATGACTTGAACCAGAAATGATGTCATCTTCTTTTTCAGTGCAAGGATCTATGATACTAAATTAAATGAAGCTGCTTTTCCCTCACTTCTCATTTACCGCCCCCGCCCAGTGCTTGTCAAACATAAAGCACAAATAAAACTCATTGCTAAATAGGTTTTCCAGTCCGTGATTCTGGGTTCTAGGTCAAAGGTATACTTCCATAGTGCTAATGGCTACTCTCATTATTGTCAAACAACTCAAGAATTAGCTAAATCATTACAAATTTATAAACAGAGAAGATATTATAAGAAAACCAAGTGGATATCACAAGCTTAGGCCCAGGGGAGAGGTGTTATGTGAGTCGTAGGTCAATGGGGTTCATGCTTAATGATTTACTCTTCCAATTTTCCATTTTAATTAAGAAAGGGATATGCAAATATATTATTAATATTTAACAGTGTTGATAAAAAGGGAAAGAGAGAGAGAGGGAGGGAGAAGCTACTTTGAGGGCTTTGTGGAATTTACAAACAATTATGATTAGATGGGAAAAAGAAGAAACAAGGGCCACCAGCCCACAAATGAGTCCAGAGAGAAGAGCTCATCTGGCTTGCAAGGGGAGAGACTTGCCCTACAGAATCTTAGAAAACTTCCACAACCTGAGCAGTGTTGGCAGAAGGCAAATTAAATGGTCTTGGGAAATGCTGCAAAACCCTCACACAGAGAAAGTTGTCATGGTGTTCCTGTCCAGTTCCTCCTGACATGCAGACATTTATTAAAGTCAGGTCTTCGTCATGTGGATTTCTTATTTGGGCAACTGGGTCAATTCAAAAAAGGCCAACGTAGACTACCAGAGTAAACAAGGAGAAGAAAAATAAAAAGAACAACTCACTCATCAGTATTTCTTCTCCAATACACTTAGCCTCCCTGATAACACATTACCTGCTTCCTACGGATAACACAAGAACTAGGTAGAACAATTAGATAACAGGTCCCTAGAGAAATTGAAATTGAAATTGAATTGAATTAATACAGAAAGTAAACAAAAAACAAAAAAAAACAATGCTTTAAACATAAAACTCTAAATTTTGTTCCCAGGAAAAATTGAGGTGATAGTTCAATAATAAAATAAGACCCGGTGAGAACATACAGCAAAGCTGGATCAAGTAAGAGAACATCTGTTTGCAGGCACCAGAATGTTAGAAAAAAGCAAAAGACATATTGGGCAAATTCTGGAGAGAAGGGAAACCCAGGCACAAGCTTGCTTTTTGGCACAGCTTTTCTCCTGGGGCATTTGCTGATTCAAAATTTACAGCCTAGGGGCTAAGAAGCCAAGTAGTTGAAAAGACAGTAAGCACAGAAGCCAAGTGACAGGAGCTCCTGCAAAAAGCAACAAAGACACTGAGAAGCAGGCCTCACAGGGCTGGGGAAACAATGGAGTTTAAATCCTAACAAGTAAAAGATCAGACTTTTAAGTGGTAATCCCAGGGGCCACACCCTAAATAGATCACCTAAGTAGATGAGCCTTGACAAAGACAGAAATCGAGCTTTGAATGGGCTCAAACTGAGAATGGACTAAGGTTATCAGTCCCTGTGATAACTGTGTGCCATAGCAAAAGTCAATCTTCTCAAGGAAAAGGTAACAACTGGAATGTAAAAGTATCTTGACTATCTCTATAGTTTTCTAAAATTGAGCCCAGTATATATATACACACACATACATATATATATGTATATATATATAAAACACGGCTCAACATACCAGGAAAAAAACTAAATGATCAGAAACTAAGGAAAAATAAAAACCTTACACAGCAGAATGAGATATTGGACATACCGGATATATACGATTTTTTTTTTTTAATTCCAGTTAGTGAACATACAGTGTAATATTAGTTTCAGGTGTAGAATTTAGTGATTCCTCACTTATATACAGCACCCGGTGCTCATCACCTCAAGTGCACTCCTTAATCCCCATCACCTATTTAACTCATCCCCCTCCCCATCTCCCCTCCAGTAACCTCAGTTTGTTCTCTATAGTTAAGAGTTTGTTTCTTGGTTTGCCTCTCTTTTTCCCACCCTAAATTCACTTGTTTTGATTCTTAAATTCCACATATGAGTGAAATCCTATGGTATTTCTTTCTCTGACTGACTTACTTCACTTAGCATAATACTCTCTCGCTCCATCCACGCGTTGTTGCAAATGGCAAGATTTCATTCCTTTTGATGGCTGAGTAATATTCTTTTGTATATGTAGACCACATCTTCTTTATCCATTCATCAGTTGTTGGACATTTGGGCTTTTCCATAATTCGGCTATTGTTGATAATGCTGTTGTAAACAACAGTGTGCATATATGCCTTCAAATTAGGATTTTTGTATCCTTTGGGTAAATACCTAGTAGTGCAATTGCTGGATCATAGGGTAGCTCTATTTTTAACTTTTTCAGGAACCTCCATACTGTTTTCTGGAGTGGTTGCACCAGTTTGCATTCCGACCAACAGTGCAAGAGGGTTCCCCTTTCTCCACAACCTCGCCAACACCTGTTGTTTCCTGTGTTGTTAATTTTAGTCATTCTGACTGGTGTGAGGTGGTATCTCATGTAGTTTTGATTTGTATTTCCCTGATGATGAGTAATGTTGAGCATCTTTCATTTGTTTGTGGTTCCATACAAATTTTAGGATTGTTCTAGCTCTGTGAAAACTGCTGTTGGTATTTTGATAAGGATTGCATTAAATGTGTAGATTGCTTTGGATAATATAGACATTTTAACAATGTTCTTCCAATCCATGAGCATGGAAAGTTTTTCCATTTCTTTGTGTCATCTTTGATTTCTTTTATCAGTGTTTTATAGTTTTCAGAGTACAGATCTTTTGCCTCTTTGTTTAGGTTTATTCCTAAACATCTTATGGTTTTTGGTGCAATTATAAATGGAATTAATTCCTTGTTTTCTCTTTCTGCTGCTTTATTACTGGTGTATAGAAATGCAACAGATTTCTGTACATTGATTTTGTATTCTGTGACTTTACTGAATTCATGTGTCAGTCCTAGCAAATTTTTGGTGGTCTTTTGTGTTTTCTATATAGAGTAGCATGTCATCTGCCAATAGTGAGAGTTTGACTTCATCCTTGCCAATTTGGATACATTTTATTTCTTTTTGTTGTCTGATTGCTGAGGCAAGGATTTCTAGTACTATGTTAAATAACAGTGGTGAGAGTGGACATCCTGTCTTGTTCCTAATCATAGAGGAAAAGCTCTCAGTTTTTCCGTATTAAGGATAATATTAGCTGTGGGTTTTTCATATATGGCCTTTATTATGTTGAAGTATGTTCCCTTTAACCCTGTTTTGTTGAGGGTTTTTATCATGAGTGAATGTTGTACTTTCTCAAATGCTTTTTCTGCATCTATTGAAAGGATCATATGGCTCTTATCCTTTTATTAATGTGATGTATCACAATAATTGCTTTGCAGATATAGAACTACCCTTGCAGCCCAGGGATAAATACCATTTTATCATGGTGAATGATTCTTTTAATGTATTGTTGGATTCAATTTGCTAATATTATATCGAGAATTTTTGCATCCATGTTCATCAGGGATATTGGCCTTATAGTTCTCTTTTTTAGTGTTTTGTCTGGTTTTGGTACCAGGGTAATGCTGGCCTCATAGAATGAATCTGGAAGTTTTCCTTCCATTTCTATTTCCTGGAATAGTTTGAGAAGACTAGGTATTAACTCTTCTTTAAATGTTTGGTAGAGTTCCCCCTGTGAAGCCATCTGGCCCTGTTGTTTTGTTTGTTGGGATATTTTTGATTACTGAATCAATTTCTTTGCTGGTTATAGGTCTGTTCAAGTTTTCTATTTCTTCCCGTTTCAGTTTTGGTAGTTATATGTTTCTAGGAATTTATCCATTTCTTCCAGTTTGTCCAATTTGTTGGTATATAATTTTTCATAATAGTCTCACAATTGCTTGTATTTCTGTTGTGTTGGTTGTGATCTCTCCTCTCTCATTTATTATTTTATTTATTTGGGTCCTTTCTCTTTTCTTTTTGATAAATCTGGCTAAGAACTTACCACTTTTATTATTTTTTTCGAAGAACCAGATCCTGGTTTCATTTATCTATTTTTTTTTTTTTTTTTAGTTTCTGTATCATTTATTCCTGCTCTAATCTTTATCATTTCCCTTCTTCTGCTGGCTTTAGGTTTTCTTTGTTCTTTTTCTAGCCCCTTTAGGTGTAAGTTTAGGTTGTTTATTTGCGATTTTTCTTGCTTCTTAAGGTAGGCCTGTATTACTATGTACTTCCCTCTTAGGACTGCTTTTCCTGGATCCCAAAGGTTTTGTACCATCATGTTTTCATTTTCATTTGTTTCCATGTATTTTTTCATTATTCTTTGATTTTCGAGTTGACCCATTCATTGTTTAGTAGCATGTTGTTTAACCTCCATGTATTTGTGGTATTTCCAAATTTTTTCTTATGGTTGACTTCAAGTTTCATAACATTGTGGTCAGAAAATATGCATGGCACAATCTCAATCTTTTTGTACTTGTTGAGGTCTGATTTGTGACCTAGTATGTCGTCTATTCTGGAGAATGACTCATGTGCACACTAAAAGAACATTTAGTCTGCTGCTTTAGGATGGAATGTTCTGAATATATCTGTTAAGTCCATCTGGTCCAGTGTATTATTCAAAGCTATTGTTTCCTTGTTGATTTTCTGCTTAGATGATCTGTCCATTGATGTAAGTGGGGTATAAAAGTCCCCTACTGTTATTGTATATTATTATCAATGAATTCCTTTATGTTATTATTTTTTTATATATTTGGGTGCTTCCATGTTGGAGGTATAAATATTTACACTTGTTAGATATTCTTGTTGGATAGTCCCCTTTATTATGATATAGTGCTCTTCTTCATTTCTTGTTAGTCTTTGGTTTAAAATCTAGTTTGTCTAAGTATTGCTACTCTGGCATTCTTTTGAAGTCCATTTGCATGATAAATGTTTCTCCATCCCCTCACTTTTAATCTTCAGGTGTCTTTGGGTCTAAAATGAGTCTTTTGTAGGCAGCATATATCTGACACCCTATGTCTTTTGATTGAAGCATTCAGTCCATTTACATTCAGAGTAATTATTGATAGATATGCATTCTGTGACATTTTATTACTTGTTTGGTCATTGTTTCTGGAGATTTTTTCTGTTCCTTTCTAGTCTTTGTCATTTTTGGTCTTTCCTCTCCACTCAAAGAGTCCCCTTTAATATTTTTTGCAGGGCTGGTTTAGTGGTCATGAACTCCTTTAATTTTTGTTTGTTCTGAATTCTGAATGATAGCTTTGCTGGATAGGATATTCCTGGCTGCATATTCTTCCCATTCAGCATGTTGGATATATCATGCCACTCCCTTCTGTCTTGCCAAGTTTCTATTGAGAGATCTACAGCTAGCCTTATGGGTCTTCCCTTATACGTTAGGGACTTCTTTGTCATGCTGCTTTCAGGATTTTTACTTTATCATTATATTTTGCAAATTTAATTACAATGCATCTTGGTGTTGGCCTACTTTTGTTGATTTTGATGGGAGTTCTCTGTGTCTCCTGGATCTGGACATCTGTTTCTTTCCCCAGATTAGAGAAGTTTTTGCCTACAATCTCTTCAAGTAAGTTTTCTGTCCCCCCTTTCTCTCTTCTACTTCTGGGACTCCTGTGATATGAATGTTATTATGTTTGATAGGGTCACTGAGTTCTCTAAGTTTATTCTCATGGTCCATAATTCTCTCTCTTTTGTTCAGCTTCATTATTTTCCCATTATTTTATCTTCTATATCTCTTATTTGTTCCTCTGCTTCTTCCATCCTTGTGGACATTACATCCAGTCAATTTCCAATTTCAGTTATTGCATTTTTCATTTCTGATTGATTGTTTCTTAATTTTATTATCTCTGTGTAAGGGCTTCCATAAAGTCTTCATTCTTTTCTCAAACCCAGTGAGTATCCTTATGATTGTTGCTTTAAATTCTCCATCAGGCATATTATTTATATCTGCTTTGATTAAATCTCTGGCTGTGACCTTATCTTGTTCTTTCTTTTGGGATGAATTCTTCTGTCTTGGTCTAAGTCTCTGTCTTCTTCTGTGTATTAGAAAAGCTGCTTATGTTTCCTGTTCCTCAGAGTAATGCCTTTATGAAGAAGAAGTCATATAGTGTCCAGGGCCTGGTGCTTCAGGGAGTGTCCATGGTGTGTGCTGTGTGCACTCTGCGGCTGTGTTTTGGTTGCTCTATCCTTCAGGCCAGTCATCTTTAGAGGTTCTCCTTGCCTGCAGTGGTCAGTGTTTGGTCCTTGGCCAGAGTGTGGCGAGTTTTAATGAGGTGGGCTCTGGTCTGCTTGTTAAATGAGACCTGCTGCTACTTCCACTAGAACTGAAACCTTGTAAAACTCCCTGGTCTGGAGTTGTGGTGTGTGTGTGGGGCGGGGGGGGGGGGGGGGGGGGTGGATGTGCCTGCAGGCTCCTTTGTCCCTAGAGAGGCACCTCTGCAAAGGCCACCCCTCACAGACACATTCCAAGAAGAGTGAACAATGTCTCCCTTATGAGCCTTAGTCATGTCTCAGATGTCACTGTCTGCCCCAGGGTTGTATGTCTGCCTTCCTTCCAGGAGTAGGGCGCTACCCTCAGGGCACTATCCCAGCCAAGAACACTGACCTTTAAAACTCCAGTCTTTGAGCCCCACTGGTTCATAAAAAGTACAGAGTCCTCATATATCCCCTTACCTCTCTATCTAGCTTCCCCTATTATTAACATCTAACATTAGGGCAATACATTTGTTCAATGTCATAAAAATTGAGTTTTATGAGTTCAAACTCATAAAAATCAGCCCCCCTCATTTTCCCAGCCAATGGTTTTGGGCAAGCGTTCTCCATGTGCTTTCCCCTGTGTACTTCTATGTCTCGCCTTTTTCCACAAGTAGAGCTCCTTCCTCTATGCAGCACCCACAATCCATTTCTCTCCGAACATATCCTCACAATTCCCACCTTCCTCCATGTGGCCTCTCTTCTCCCTCTAGTTGTGCAGTTTGTTTTGTCAGTACGCAGGTCAATTTTATGGATATTCAGAATGATTTGTTAGTTATCTAGTTGTGCTCTAGGGATGAGATGAGCATGGGGTCCTCCTACCATGCCATCATCTTAGCTCCCCTTCTCCCACAAATCTGGATATATATATGATTTAATAAAGAAAATAACAGATGGCAAATAAGCATATGAAAAGATGCTACACATATGTCATCAGCAAATTTTAAATTAAAACAATAACGAGATACCACTACACACCTAGTCAAATGGCTAGAATCCAAAAACTGTAATACCAAAGCTGGTGAATGTACAGAACATCAAGAATCCACATTCATGGCTAGTGGGAATGCAAAATGTTACAGTTACTTTGAAAGACGTTTGGCAGTTTTTTACCAAACTAAACATACTCTTACCATATCATCTAGTAATCATGCTCCTTGGAATTTACCCAAAGAAGTTGAAAAGTAATGTCCATGTAAACATCTACATGTGGATGTTTATAGCAACTTTTTTCATAATTGTCAAAGCTTGGAATCAACCAAGATGTTTTTCAATAGGTGAATGGATAAACAAACTATGGTGTATCCATATAAAGGAATAGCATTCAGCAATACAAAGAAAAAACTATCAAGCCATGAAAAGATATGGAAGAAGCTTCAATGCATATCGCTAAGTGAAAAAAGCCATCTGCAAAGGCTACATCTTGTATGATTCCAACTATATGAAGTGCAGGGAAAGGTAAAACTATAGAGATAGTAAAAGATCATTTGTTGCCAGAGGTGAGGGGGTAGGACAGAGACATTAATAAGTGCAGAACCGGAGGAGGGAGCTTTAGGACAGTAAATCTACTGTGTAAGATATTGTAATGGTGGATACATGTCATTACACATTGTCAAAACTTGTATAATGCACAAAACAATGAGTGAACTCTAAAGTGAACTATACACTTTAGTTAATAATAATGTATTAATATTCATTCATTAACTGTAACAAATGTATTGCCCTAATGTTAGATGCTAATAATAGGGGAAGCTAGATAGAGAGGTAAGGGGATATATGAGGACTCTGTACTTTCTGCTTATTTTTCTGTAAACCAAAAACTGGTAAAAAAAAAAAAAATAGCCTAGCAATTTAAAAAAATTTGTTAGACTTACACACAAAACTTGCACACAAATACAGCCATAGTAGCAGTATTTCTAATAGCCAAAAAGTGGAAATAACCAAATGTCCATTAGCTGATGAATGGAAAAGTAAAACAGGATATATCCGTATTATGGAATATTATTCAGCCATCCAAAGAAATGAAGTACTGATATATATGCTACAGTGTGGATGAACCTTGAAAATGTGCTGTAAAAGAAGCTAGTCACAAAAGGCTGCATGGTATATGATTCCATTTGTATGAAATGTATGGAATAGGTAAATCTGTAGAGACAAAAAGTATATTAGTGGTTGTCTAAGGTTGGGGGAAATAAGGAGTGAGTGACTACTAATAGGTATCATTTTCTTTTGGAGGAGGAGGCGATTAAAAATGTAAAATTGACTGTGGCAACAGATGCACAACATATTAAATTGTACATTTAAATTGTATGGAAAGTAAATTATATCTTAATGAAGCTATTATTTAAAAACCATGGTTAGTGCATTCAAGAAAATCATGGACAACATACGCAATTTAAGCAAAATTATCAATGGAAAGCAACCAAAGGAAAATTCTAGAATTAAAAAAGCAATAGTTGAAATGAAACACTCAGTTGATTGGTTTAATATTACATTAGTCAAACACAAGAAAGGATTACTAAAGTCAATTAAAAAATAACCAGACTAAAATTTGGAGGAGAAAATGATATAAAATAGAGAAATAAATATATAAGACATACGGAGCATATAGAAAATACTGTGACTTACTAGGCCCAAATTATGGGGGGCAGGGCAGGGACATGAAACCTATCTGAATCATAAGGACTTCTCCTAAGGAAAAACGAGGTTCTGATGCCAGAGGTAGAAGGAATAAATTACAGAGGAAAAGAAAAAAAAACAACAAACGATGGTAAACTATAATCCAGATACTCTAATAAATACAGTAGGTTCCATGGGGTTGTAATCGAGTACAAACAGTAAGAAAATTACGTGACACGTGGCAAAGGGTGCTCAATATTGCAAAGGAAAAATGTCCTGGGGAGAAGTTTATTTAATTTTTAAATTTTTTAGAGTCCTTACATAAGTGATACCATGTAGTATTTATTCTTCTCTATCTGGCTTATAACGCCATCCAGTTTGATCCATGTTGTTGCAAAAGATAGGATTTCCTTCTTTTCTTAGGTTGAAAAACATTCCATTATATATCTATATACCGCATTTTCTTTATCCTTTCATCTGTCTGTGGACACCTAGGTTGTTTCCATACCTCAGCTGTTGTGAATAATGCTGCAATGAACATGAGAGTACAGATAGCTCTTCAAGTAATGATTATGTTTCCTTTAAATATGCAGTTGACCTTTGAACAACGCAGGGGTTAGGGGACCCCAATGTTCTGTGCAATCGAAAAATCCATGTATAACTTTCGACCCCCAAAAACTTAACTGTTAGTAGCCTACTATTGACTGGAATCCTTACTGATAACATAAACAGTCAACTAATACATCGTTAGTAGGTTATATGTATTATATACTGTATTCTTACAATCAAGTAAAGCTAGAGAAAAGAAAATGTTATTTAAAAAATCATAAAAAAGAGAAAATACAGTAGAGTACTGTACTGTAAAATATCTACATATAAGTGGACCTGAACAGTTCAAACCTGTGGTTTTCAAGGGTCAACTGTATACCCAGAAACGGGAGGAAGGCTTTAAGACACAAACTGACCATGTATAAAAGACGTTGTAGGTATGGAAAACTCTGGACACCTAGAAAGGGGGACTATGGAGTTTGAAAAGACCATTGTTCCAGGTTATATACAGTTTAAGTTATGACATTTCAGCAAGCCTGTGTATGAAGACTTGCTTATTTTTCTGGATTTGAATAGACTGCAAAGGAGTCTTGCTAAGTTTTTGACCAACACGAAAAAAGGAATGGAAATATTGTTTCTTTTATGATGGAACTGGAGGAAAGGCAAGCCTTATAAGCAGCATAGAGGCCCACTAGAATTTTCCCTGATGGTAGTGTTAATTCAGGAGGAGGGTCTAAGGCCATAGACCAATTCTGAAAGCAGAATATGGTTGCCGAGTCTTCACCCACTGTATGGGATTAAGTTTCAGTGGCACATGATGAAGTGGCTTTGTCACAGCAGAGCTGGTTGAGTTGTTGAAAATGGCTCTCGAAGGAACTGGACAGTGGACACAGAAAAAGAACAAGGTAAATCCAAAAGAGTAAAAGGACAAAATTAATAAACAGGAAAGCCAAAATAAAGAAGAAAAGCCGTAACCTTGACAAATAAAACCAAAAGCTTTTTCTTTAAAAAGACCATTAAAATAAGCAATACTTGGCAAATATGATAGAGATGTGATTAGTCATAAAGCAGAGATTTTTTTTTTTTAAAGATTTTATTTATTTATTTGACAGAGAGGGAGAGAGAGAGAGCACAGGTTGAGGAGGCAGCAGAGGGAGAGGGAGAAGCACGCTCAATGAGGGGCTCCATCCCAGGACCCTGGGGTCATGACCTGAGCCAAAGGCAGATGCTTAGCTGAGTGAGCCACCCAGGCGCCCCCAAAGATTTTTTTAAATTACAAAAGACCTACCATGCTAACTTTATACCAACACATTTGAAAATCTAGACAAAGTGCATGACTATTGAATAAATTGTAGGTTGCCAGTACTGACTTATATTTTGAGTAGAAAATACAAATAGCTCTGTGTAATTAGAGAGCATAATCAAAGATCTACACCTTAGAAAGACATGGTTGCTTTCCAATTCGTTAAAAAAAAAAGCTAGAAAGACCCTAACACAAAAATCAGACATGGGAAATATACCAAAAAAAGCAACCAGAGGTTGCTAGAGTACATTTCTTTTAAGCTCTTAGGTTCTAATTAATAGTAGCAAATGGATTCCAGCAACATATTGAAAAAAATATGTCATTAGGATCTAGTATGACTTGTCACCATAAAGCAGATTTGTAAAAGTAAAATAGTAGTTGGAAGGAAGAAAGAAATGTCCATATCCAATATCAAAATATACTCCGAAGTTTTAAAAATATAAAAAGTTGTGGCAGTACATCACTATATCATTGAACCAGAAGAGGAACCCATGCATATTTGGGAAATACAATATAGGAGAAATAAAGTACAAGCTGTCCTCGCTTGTGGAACCGCTGAGATGATCAGGCAAGCTGATCTGTTTAAAGTGTTCTTAATGAGAAAACTAGGACTGTTCCATGACCTGAAACATTTTCTGACAAAACATTAGAAACTCTCTTCCTGTTGGTTATAAAGGTATAGATGAATTTAAAAAAGGTATAGATGAATTTAAAAAATAGGTATAGATGAATTTAAAAAATAGTAAACCTGATATTTAGTGAATATACCATAATGAAAACATTAGAAATACTTAGAATTAACATAGTTTATTCCATTGTAAACTATCCTCATAATACTTTCAGTTTCCGGTCCAGCATGTAAGGAGCTTGGAAGTCACAACTCTGTCCTAACAAGTAAAAAGCTGAACAAACTGAAAAATCAACAATTCTTCTTAGATTCATTAGGAGAGTGGGATCACAAGGGCAAATCACTGTCCACAAAATTGGAGAAGCAGACAGGCAGATACAGAGAAGGGCAACTTACCGGAGCAGAAACCCAAGAGCAGAAATCTACACAGAAACCAGTACTGAGTTAGGAAAACCTGAACTAGAATTGGCAAATTGCTAGAGGCTTACTATAAAAAAGAGTCTGTGAGTTAAAAACTCCAGGGAAACCCCATACTTTTGTGAGTTTTCCTTCTTGGAGCTCTACCAAATTGTCATTTTAAAGATGAGAGAAAAATCCCCTTAGGGTTCCGGCAGGGGGAGGAGAAAAGGCACAATTTTGAAATACAGCAGAGCGTTCAGTCACTCTTACAGCCTGTCCTCAAGAGAAGCTGTTTTGCCAGAGGCCTAACCTCTTGGGGTTTTGTCATAGTCTGACTGAGCTAGAGGAAGGGAAATACCCAACTCCAGCCCTGTCCAGCCATTCTGTCCCTGCCAACAGGTCGTGAGGGGGGAAACCGAGAGGCACTTGTGAAGGGCATAGCTCAGGGGACAGGCTCACTACAAGACTGAAATCTAGTTGTAGGACTCTAGAACGCTTCCATGTCCCCACACAGTCACATCACATCACTACAGGCTTATTTACTGCAGTTAATTTCATCCAGTGCATCAAGTCTGGATTTTTAAAGGATGGAAAATGGAATCATATAAAATGCTTAACTAACACCACAAATGGCAGAAAAAGAGTGGCATACAAAAATAGGAAGAAAATGGGTTGCCTGGGTGGCTCAGTGGGTTAGGCATCTGCCTTTGGCCCCGGTCATGATCCCAGGGTCCTGGGATTGAGCCCTGCATCGGGTTCCCTGCTCAGCTTCTCCCTCTCCCTCTTCTTGCAGCCCCCCCTGCTTGTGCTCTCCCCCACCCCACGTCAAGTAAATAAATAAAATCTTTGTAAAAAAAGGGAGGAAAGAACAAGGGCAACAAATACAAAACAGTAACAAATACGGTAGATATTAATCCAATTATACCAATAACCACTTTAAATTGCAACAGTCTAAAAAGGGAGATTATCAGAGAGGATCAAAAAATAAGATCTAACCATAAGAAACCTACTTTAAATGTAAAAATACATATAACTTAAAAGTAACTGGGTGGAGAAAAATATACCATGCTAACACGAATCAGTGTGAGGAGCTATATTAATTTCAGACAGAGAAGACTTCAGGACAAAGAAAAGTATCAGACACAAAGAGAGGTATTATATAATAATAAAGGGGTCGATTCTCCAAGGAGACATAACAATTTTTAATGTGTATGTACCTAACAACAAAGCATCCAAGTTTGTGAGACAAAATCTGCTAAGAATGTAAGGAGAAAGAGATGAATCCACGATTATAGCCGGAGATTTCTTCATCCCTTCATCGTAAATGGATAGATCCAGCAGGTAGAAAATCAGTAAGAACTTGGCTGAATTTCACAACACCATCGACCAAATGCATATAACAGCTATAGACCACTTCATTTAACAACAGCAGAACACACGTCTCAAGCTCATGTAGAATATACATCAAAACAGACCACGTTTTGGGCCCTAAAACACAGCATGACAAATTTAAAACAACAGAAATCATAATGTCTGTTCTCGGACCACACTGAAACGAAACTAGGAATCAAGAACAAATAGATAGCTAAAAAATCCCCCAATACTTGGGAGATTAAAAACACACTTCTAAATAATACATGGGTCCAAAAAAAAATCTCAAGAGAAATTTTAAAATATTTTGAACAAAATGAAAATGAGAACAGATCAAAACTTGTGGGATGCAGCAAAAACAGAACATCGGGGGAAATTTATAGCATTGAATGCATAATTAGAAAAGAAGAAAGATCTAAAAATCAATCACCTAACCTTCTGCCTTAGGAAACTAGGAAAAGAAGAGCAAATACAATCCAAATTAAGCAGAAAAAAAGAAACAATAAAAAATCAGAGCAACAAATCAGAGAAATTGAAAACAGGAAATCAACAAAATAAAAAAAAACAAAATCTGATTCTTTGAAAAGATAAATAAAATTAAAAAGGCTCTAACCAGGTTAACAAGAGAGAGGTGACAAATTATTAATATCAGAAATGGAGGAAAGGATAACATCAATGCGTATCCCATGGACATTAGAAGGATAGCAAAGGAATACTATGAGCAACTTATGCCCACACAGTTAAGAACCTGGATGACACAGACCAATTCCTTGAAAGACAAAATCTGTGAAAACTCACACAAAGAGAAAGATAATCTGAATAAACCTCCATTTATTTTAAAAGTTGAATCAATAATTAATAACTTTCAAAACAGAAAATACCAGACCCAGATGCATTTACTGATTAACTCTACCATTTAAGGAAGAAATTATACCAATTCTTTTTTTTTTTTAATTTTATTATGTTATGTTCATCACCATACATTACATCATTAGTTTTTGATGTATGGTTCCATGATTCATTTATTCCAATTCTTCACAATATCTTTCAGAGGATTAAAGCAGGGGGAATACTTCCTAACTCATTCTATGAGGCCAGCAATTACCCTAACATCATACTTAATGGTGAGAAACTAAAATCTTTCCTGCCAAGATTAGGAGCAAGGCAAGGAGGTTCCCTCCCAACACTCCATCTCAACATTATACTGGAAAATCCTAACTAATGCAATGAGCCAAGAAAAGGAAATAAAATGAGTACAGATTGAAAAGGAGAAACTAAAATGGTCTTTATTTTTGCAGATGACATGACTATCTATATAAAAAAAATCAGGAAAATATCAAAAAAACTTCTGAAACTAGTAAGGGATTATAGGAAAGTTGCTCCAGACCTACTAGAAAGGCCAGTATCCAGAACACTGACAACATCAGATGCTGACTACCAACAAGAATGTGAAGCAACACAAACTCTCATGCATTGTTGGTGTGAATGCAAAATGGTACAGCCACTTTGGAAGATAGTTTCGTGGTTTTATATGAGACTAAACACACTGTTAAAACAAACAAACAAAAACAAACAAAAAGCAGAATCAGACTTATAAATACAGAGAACAGACTGATGGTTGCCAGAGGGAAGGGGGGTGGGCAGATGGACAAAATGTGTGAAGGTGAGTGGGAGATACAGGCTTCTAGTTATGGAATGAATTAAGTCACAGAATAAAAAATAGAACATAGCAGATATAGTCAATGATATTGTAATAATGTATGGTGACAGATGGTAGCCACACTTGGGGTGAGCACAGCATGACCTACAGAGATGTTGAATCATGATGTTGTATACCTGAAACTAATGTAACGTCGTGTGTCAACTATACACAAATAAAAAAATTCAAAAAGAAAAACTAACATATTTTGCCATGCAACCTAGCAATTGCTCTCCTTCAAAGGAGTTGAAAAGTTGAGTCCACATAAAAACCTGCATAAGGATGTATATAGTGGCTTTAATTGCCAACACTTCTTATCAACCAAGGTATACTTCAGTGGGTGAATGCATGAATATCTGTGGTACATCCAGACACTAGAATACTTACTCAGTGTTAAAATAAAATGGGCTCTCAAGCCATGAAAAGACATGGAAGAAATTTAAATACATACTGCTAAGTGAAAGAGGCCAATCTGAGAGAATACATATGGTATGATACTCTATGATGTATGGGAATAGGCAAAAATATGGAGATGGTAGAATTCCAGGGATTACGGTCAGGGAAGGGATGAATAGGCAGAGCAGAGAGGATTTTTAGGGCAGACAAATTACTCTATATAATACTATAGAGATAGATATATGTCATTAGTCATTTGTCCAAACCCATAGAATGTAGAACACCAAGAATGAATCAAGGTGACTGTCGATTCTGAGCCATAATAATGTTTCAACGTAGACTCATCAATTATAAAAAATATGCCACTCTGGTGCTTTGGGAAGTTGACACTGCCTATGTGGGGGCAAAAGATATAGGTGAACTCCCTACTTTCTGCTCAATTTTGCTGTGAACCTAAAAACACTTTAAAAAATAAAGTCTATTTTAAAGGAGAAAAGAAAAAACTTATCAAGACTAGTTTGCACAGTGCTTGCCCTCCCCTTGCCGTATGGTTTACAATAAAGAGTAAGAATCTTTTCCATGCCTCGGCAAATTCTCATATGCCATTCTTGAGTTTGTTATCGGCTTCAGACATTTTATCTTTTGTGCTTTCAGTGTGGGGAAGCATATCTGAAAGTCTTTGATGTGAAGCTTTTGGCTGATGTCATTTACGCTTGGACATCTTCATCCTTTTGTCCTGACCACTCTCCTCAGGCACTGATTTTGCCTTTACTAAATTGCTTTGGCTGCATATTTACTCTCGCTGTGCCTGCAGGTTCCACATTTCCAGAGGCAGCTGTCTCTATGATGGTCCCTTCACATTCTATGAGAATTTCACTTCCAGCCCCCTCGTCTTTGTTGCCTCTCGCTCCTGCTTGCGATTATCCTGCTTTGTGATCTGTGATGTGGATGTTCACTAGGAGGACAAGGAAGCAGCAGAATGACACGTTTTGCTGTCTGTGTGTGACCTGAATAACGTGCACAGTGACCCAGCACTGGCAGATCATGAAAGAAGTGACCACTGATCACGGTGCACATCTGTTACTTACGTGGTGATTTGAGTTCTGAGGAACTAGCTGTCAAGTTTGTACTTGAGGTACTTTCTAATCCTTAATATACGGTGGTAACTGACATGTGAATTGTGTTGTTCCAGGACTGGGATTATTTAACTAAATCACGGTAACTGCAATTCATGCAGAGTCGTACTGTGCAGAGCCAGGACTGCCTGTAAAGCATGCATTTGGTAATATTTTATTGTAAGAAAAGAAATATGTAGGGGCACCTGGGTGACCCAGTGGTTAAGCAACTGCCTTCGGCTCAGGTCATAATCCCAGAGTCCCAGGATCAAGTCCCACATCGGGCTCCCTGCTCAGCTGGGAGTCTGCTTCTCCCTCTGACCCTCTCCCCTCTCATGCTCTCTCTCACTCAAACAAATAAATAAAATCTTAAAAAAAAAAAAAAAAGAAACATGTAAAAGAATGTAAGGTAGGATGAGAAATACTATTCTTTTTTTTTTAAGATCTTATTTATTTATTTGAGAGAGAGAGAGCATGAGAGGGGGGAGGGTCAGAGGGAGAAGCAGGCTCCCTGCTGAGCAGGGAGCCCAATGCGGGACTCGATCCTGGGACCCCGGGATCATGACCTGAGCCGAAGGCAGTCGCTTAACCAACTGAGCCACCCAGGAGCCCGAGAAATACTATTCTTGTTACAATGAAGTCGTTGCCTAAGCAGAACGCGAAAGTGAGATGTCAGAAAGAAAAAGACGGTGGATTTGACTTTGTAAACCCTAAAAAATTCTACATGGCAAAAGGTAATCTTAACAGAGTTAAGAGACAAGTGACAAATTAGGAAATATAAACATCTGACCAAGAATTTGGCCAACCATTCCTTCCTCCACAACAGTATAAGGGTGGAAAATCTCAGGGAGTCAAACTCCATGAGTCAATAGCTGAGAGGTGAAACTCGGTTTCTCATAGTATGGACTTCATTTTATGGAATGCAGAGTACCTTCCAACAGAAAAGGCAGAGTATTGCCAGTCTAATCCAGATCCTGTGCAGTGCACTTAGAGAAACATTGAGTAACTGTGTGATAGATGAATCTGTTTTCTGTTCTATAAGAAAAGAACAATTAACAGAATGTCTATTTCTCCTGGGGCAGAATTCCACTGTTGTCTCTGCACCACTGAGCTTTGCAAAACATCGAAACACACAGCTCTAGCAAATCACACTTAAACAATCAAGAGGGAAAGAAATGGAAAAGCTAACGAATTTCCCAATTACCCTCGTAGCCCCGGCTCCTGAAAATAAGGATGATGGGGAAATACCTGATGTCAGGTAGGGAGACCTTATGGGGCAGAGAGATTCAAATGAAGCCGAGTAGGGAAGAATGGCTCTGATAACCCACCAGGGTTGAATTATTTAGCGTCTCAACTGGGAAATGTTGATTAAGAAATGAGAGGATACAGGCAGGAGCAGCTCCTGAAATTGTGCCTAAATACCTCAAATATTCCTCAGGAATCCCACGGACAACTGTGTCAGAGCGGAGCTGACAAATGGAGTATAATAAGCACAGAGATCATGCCCTTGTCAGCCAGCATACGGAGAGCATTACTGATCCTCAGCAAATCATTACTGATCCTCAGAAAAATGTACTGTGACTGGGTCTAAAACCTGACTGGAATTTTCCATAGATGTGTGATATTGGAGATGGGTTTGCAGCTGCACTTGCCAAATCACCTTTGCAAAGCACAGTAGGTCACGGCCAGAGAAGCAAACACTGCTCTGCTCTTTCTCAAGCAGAAAAGGGTTTTAAAAGTGCCAAGTTCTCTCCCACAAAGGATGGGGATAGCCAATTATGGATTCATGATTAGTACAAGTATCTGTGATCCCTCAGCTAATTTCAGTCTTTGAAGTTGGGGTATAAGGTCTCAGGTGCTATCCCTGCAAACCGGTGCTTAATCAGGACTGGGTAGGATGCATTCAGGCTTGGGCACCTGGCAGGTGGTACGAGCTCTTTCTCTGCCCTCCATGAGTCCCTCACACCTTTGCATCTATAGTTTTTGTTGTTTTGTTGTTTAAGTACATAAAAAATAGTGATAACACTGCTTGATGACATAGTCGATTAAAAAAAACCCTCCATTACCAAGTGCAAACTGAACAATAAATGCTTTCTCTTAGTAAGCCTGAATGGTAGTTTCTGAACTTTTTTACTCTGGGCAACGTTCATAAATACACCAGGAGAACAAAGTGAAAAAGGAGACCACACAAGCCTTTTATCCAATGTGGTCTTGAAACGTGTGACTCTTTTTTTTTTTTTTTTAAGATTTTATTTATTTGAAAGAGAGCAAGAGATCATAAGCAGAGAGAGAAGCAGACTCCCCGCTGAGCAGGGAGCCCGATGCGGCGCTCGATCCCAGGACCCTGGAATCAAGACCTGAGCCAAAGGCAGACGCTTAACTGACTGAGCCACCCAGGCACCCTGAAACGTGTGACTCTTAATCAAGCCTACACACACCGTGGTTAAGAACACAGGTTAACAATGGTTGAATGTGTCCTAAAGTCAGCATGCCAGGATTTAAATCGCCACTCTGAAGCATGGTAAGGCCTTGGGACCAATTAGTTACCTAAACTTCTTTTTTTTCCTGCATCTTAGAAAAATAATAGTATCTACCTTAAGAAAGCCTGAATAATACCCTTGCTCCAAAATGTCCATGCCCTAATCCCCCAAACCTGAGAATGTCACCTTAAATGGCAAAAGGGATTTGGCAGATGGGATTGTTAAGGATCTTAAGATCGAGATAGTATTTTGGATTATCTGATGGACCTTGAAAGTAATCCCAAGTGTTCTTCTAAGAGAAAGGGAGAAGGAGACTTTACTATAAAGATAATGTGTCCATGAAGCAGGGATCAGATTGATGTGGCCAAAAGCCAAGAAATTCTGGCAGCCACCAGAAGCTAGAAAAGGCAAGGAATGGATTCTTCCTTAGAGCTTCCAGAGGGAGCACAGCCCTGTCAACTCCTGATTTCAGCCTAGTGAAAATGTTTTCAGACCTCTGACTTCCAGAACCATGGGAGGATAAATGTGTTTTAAGCCACCAAGTTTGTGGTGATTTGTTACAGCAACCGTAGGGAACTCATCCCTCAAAGGAACTGTTAATTCCAGATAAAATGTGTGACTGGAAATACACTTAGCAATGTGTCTAATGCACAGTGGGGATGCTGTAAATGTGTGTCACTTTTGGAAACTGAGGCTTTGGTTTGAGGGATCATCGAAACTGGTACAATGGTCACCATTTTTCTCCATGTTCACCCTGGTAAATATGCCTACACACCTGTTAGGAAGATCTCCCTCCTCCCCCACAAACTCCCTCTTCTCCTAATACTTAGAGGGGAAAGATTCCTTTTCCTCACTTAAGTCACGTTATTTTCCTTTCTACTTTTTTTCATTACTCTTCATTCAACCAGTCTTTCTGAACTTTCAAGAAAACAAAGGCATTTCTCAATGGATTCAGGGACTGCCTGAAATTAACATCCAACCAGAATCTTATTACTTCTAGGTCTTATTACCAGCAATTTCTGAACTTAACTCCTCCCCAGTTTCTGCTGTCATTCATTTTCTCATTTCTGTCTTCTGCTCTGAGTTCGTTCTTGTCAACTTAGTCCTCTTCCTAAACACAGCTTATAATAAGGTAACACAGCCAAGTGATAAAAGTCTAGATGGTCTGGTTTTAAATCCCAGGTTTTGCTACCTACTTACTGTGTGACATTGGACAAGCTATTTAACCTCTCTCATTTCCCCCCAAAGTTTTTCTCCCAAAAGGGGATATTATGAGTAATACCTACCTACAAGGTTCCTTTTATGAGGATTCAGTGAGTTAATATCACAACTACTTAGGATGGTACTTGTCATAGTATAAGCAATACAAATGTGTTTGTTAACAATGATAACTGCAAATTCCAAGCATATAAGTTTCTCAACTTTCTGTCATCACTTTGAGATATATATTTGGTGAAATCAATGAAAGTCTTTTCAAGGGAAACAGAAAGGTATTTCTATCCAGAAAACTAATTTTGAGTGATTGTCCATGTGGCTAACTTAGGTATTTCACTACAGTCTGTGTTTCCAAATTTCTATATGACAGCCTGGATTGGTCCAGTGGAAAACTAGAAACTGAACTTCTCTTTTAAACCCTTTACCTCAAGGCCTCCCACCCCCATCTCTTTACCCATAAACTTTTATTTGTCCTCCATGTTATGAAAATCTACTTCTAAGTCTCTGATGTCAAGCTTAGCATGGATTTAACACAAAGGCACTATTTACATCAGAGACCATTTTTCGGGCGTGGTTTTGTCTGGTTTTGTTTGGTTGCCCTCCTCACACCTGTAACCTCAGACAAAATCAGGAGATCCATGTCATGGTTCTAATTCTTAGCACCTGTTTGATTCTGCCAGCCTCAGTTTTCCTATTCAGAAGGGGTATCTGAGGACAACACTCAGTCTTGGGACTGCTGAAAAGAACATTTCCTGGGGCGCCTGGCTGGCTCAGTCAGTTAAGTGTCTGCCTTCGGCTCAGGTCGGGATCCCAGGGTCCTGGGATCGAGCCCCACATTGGGCTCCCTGCTTGGCAGGGAGCCTGCTTCTCCCTCTCCCCCACCCCGCCCCGCCGCTTGTGTTCCCTCTCTCGCTGTGTCAAATAAATAAATAAAATCTTTAAAAAAAAAAGAACATTTCCTGCTCCGTCTCAGGTGAAGTATGGACTGCTGCCGGAAAGCCTTACATCACATCACTCTGGGATCGTAGCAGTGACTGGGTCAGGAAGGGCCTGCGCGGGCTCATCACACCCAGGTGGTTTCTAGGTCTCTAAAATGAATATATTTTAGGAAAAATAATTAAAAATATATGAGAAAAAAATAGCTGAAGTATAGAGCAAACTGAAATATAACATGATTTTAAGGGGTGCCTGGGTGGCTCAGTCGGTTAAGTGTCTGCCTTCAGCTCAGGTCATGATCCCGGGGTCCCAGGATCAAGTCCCGCATCGGGCTCCCTGCTCAGTGGGGAGCCTGCTTCTCCCTCTCCCTCTGCCTGCCCAACCCCTGCTTGTGCGCTCTCTCTCTCTTTCTCTCTCTGTCAAATAAATAAATAAAATCTTTAAAAATATATATAGCATGATTTTAAACAATGGATGCCAAAGACAAGTAGGAGCACCATGACAGAGTAGAAGATAACAATCCTACCACACTATTTTCCCCAGGACTAAGCAATACTTAGTCAATACAGTTTATTGGTTTTCAACCCTTAGAGCCAAACTGTGGATAAAACACAGAACACTTTGCTACAATTGTACGGCAAAATGTAAATGCTAACAGCACCAACAAAAGCAAACATGTTATTGACAGGAAGTGAGTTGTACAAGGGGAAAGGGCAAGGCAGAGCCACTATGGGGCACAGTCTCATGCATAGAGAAAATCATGAGATTAGGGTGAAAGTTAATGACGTAAGCAATAAATAATAGCTACTATTTCTTGAGCTTTCCTGTGTGTTAGACCCTAAAGGCTGCAAAAGCATTATTATTTGCATTATCACAAGCAACCCCATAAGGTAGGAAGTGATTCTAATTCAAGTGGCCCGTCACCGGAAATGGTGCTTTTAGCCCTATGCTATCCTTTCCGTCACCAATAAAGCCAGCAAAATTACATGAGGTTACTTACAAAAGGGAAGCAGCAAAATTAATTGAATAGGACGTTTTGGAAAGGAAGAGGGAGGGAAAACAGTGGGAGTGGAGTTTATCTTCCTCCATCATGTTAGAGTGGCAAAAGCATTGTCTAAAATGAGTATGACGTGAGGTGCCTGGGTGGCTCAGTTGTTAAGCCTCTGCCTTCAGCTTAGGTCATGATCTCAGGGTCCTGGGATCGAGTCCTGCATCAGGCTCCCTGCTCAGAGGGAAGCCTGCTTCTCCGTCTCCCACTCCCCCTGCTTGCGTTCCCTCTCTCGCTGTGTCTCTCTCTGTCAAATAAATAAATAAAATCTTAAAAAAAAAAAATGAGTATGACGTGATGCAGCATGATAGGCACAATGTTTAGAATTATGGGGGTGACATCAAAGTAGCAAAAAACTGTCTCTGGAGAGGGGAGCTTGAGGGAGAAGGTTGCATTTCAGGATCATTCAAGTGCCATTATGCTTATATATTATTTTCATAAAAACAAAAGAAAATGTCTATTTAAGAAATTGCTTCTACCGTGTCAGTCCATCAAAATATGAAATTCAAAATCATTTTTACCTCTATCACAGATTTGTTAAATATTTTCCTTATCAGGATATTACTTTTAGCTTGAAGTCTTTAAAAAAAAAAAAGTCAAGAGGCATGAATTTTTAAAAGTTGTCCCTGGGAACATCACCAGGCACGGCTGAGAGAGGATGCAGGACTATTAGAAGCAAACTGGATTTCAACCTGCTTCTGAGAGGCAGTTCTGACTACAAAGGGCAGGTGATTCTTTGCAGCCAGGGAGGAGGAGCTTTGATCCTCTGGAACTGCAATAAACAACTTAGAGTAAATGAATCAGGCAGCAGGGTGCCTGGAGGGGTCCAGTAGCCCCTGTTGTGCTGGTGTTGTTTGTTTTTACAGGGCTAATCTCATAAATGTTGCACTAGGCTCAGTGCTGTGCATTTTTAAGCTCAGTTATCATATTTTTCCACGTATTTACTTCATAAAAGTAGGCACTTAAATGCTCCTGTTAAAATGGGATCTCCTATGTGAATTGCTTGGTGAGGGCAACTAAGGCATTATTGCCTAAGGAACTCATTAAACATGCATATATATGTATATACCGTGTCTCCATCCGTCTCTCTGGGTATCTATCTATCTATCTATCTATCTATCTATCTATCTATCTACCTATCTACCTACCTACCTATCATCTGTGCATCTATCCTTATTTATGGAAGAATAACAACATGGCTCATAAATTACTTCCTTACCTTATTTTAACCTTCCAAAAATCTTGCAAGGTAAATTGGCCACGGAAAAAAGCCCTGAGTTCACTGAGACACTTGAAGGTTGGATCTACCGTTTGTCATTGCACAACTAATAAATGGTGCCGAGAATTCAACCCACATCTTCTCTGTCCTCCTCTCTTCCCTCTCTCTGCTGACTCTATGCCAGCCACATTAGTTTATAACTGCTCCTTGAGGGTATCAGGTACCCTTCCTCTGGGTCTTTGCAGTGATCATTCCCATTATCTGGAATGCTTTCCCCTCATATATTTGATTCATTCACCTCCCTCTAGCCTGTTCAAATTCCACTTTGAGTGAGACTTATCCTGTCCACTGTTAGAATTGAAAGCTGTGCCACTCTCTGCCTACAATCTTGATGCTCTGTGTGCTACTTTATTCTCCACAGCATTTGTAACTGGCTACCCTACCAGCTAATTTACATGTCTGTATTTTTCTTCCCTCCAGCTAGAATGAAGACTCCAGAGTCAGGAATTTTGCCTTTATTAAGTTTCTTGGAGATCCAGAAAAGCTTAGGGTCAGCCAGAACTGGGCATGATTGTAACGTATGTGAGTTGATGCTTTAGTGATTTAGATCCGAGCCGGGTTGATTATTGAAGAGGATCTTTTCTACTGCGTTTAAGCAGCACTGATAAATTCTCAGTAAACTGAAATTTACAACAATTATAGAGCAGGCAAGCGCTCTTTCTCCCCTTGTTCCTCCAGGCTCAAATCTATCCTCTCTGGGTGAAGTGGGAACATGTAAGAATGACTGGCCTAAGTCTAAATTAAATAAGGCACACAAGAGGGGTGCCTGGGTGGCTCAGTCGTTTAGCATCTGCCTTCGGCTCAGGTAGTGATCCCAGGATCCTGGGGTCGAGCCCCGCATTGGGCTCCCTGCTCAGCGGGAAGCCTGCTTCTCCCTCTCCCACTCCCCCTGCTTATGTTCCCTCTCTCGCTATGTCTCTCTCTGTCAAATAAATAAATATAATCTTAAAAAAAAAAAAAGACTCCTTTCTAAAAAAAAGAAAAAAGAAGACACACAAGAAAACATTTAAACATTTTTAAAAACTAAAATCATAGAAAGTGACTTCCTTTGACACATCAGGGGTTATCCCACTGCTAGGGAGGTCAGAGTTTGAAGGAGAGGAGAGTGAAACACAGAGGGAAGAGGCAAGGGTGAGTCACCTCATCTCTCCCTCCTTTGAACCTTATTTCCTCCTGGATTGTCATCCCTTACACTCAAAATGCAGACTTCAGGAGTCAGCACTAGCAGCCATAATACGTGGCTACTTCCACATCCCAGTCACTGAGATACAGAAAATTTTGCATAGTTAATGCAAAAACAAACAAAAAAAAAACCATAGTTGATGGTTTAACCCATCACCACTCACATAGTTACTTCTTTCTCCACTGTTGAGACAAAAAGACACATGAGCAAAGGCAGATTAATAAGAACAAAATTTTATAGATATAGAAGTATATATGCATAATCTGGGAAAGATAAGAGTCCATCGAGGCAAATAGGTAGGGGGGAAGGAAGTATCTGTAGACAGCAGTGGCATCCTGCCAGTTCCAAGACTCGGGAAAACTGGCCCGGAGCTTCGGTCAGCCAAGTTAACATCAAGCCAGGGATGGCACACACACAGCTGATGATCCATGCGGCTTTCTTCTATTCTCCAACCCTGGAACTTCTCGAATCTGGTGTAGTTCTAAACTGGGCTCATGTGCCCCTCACCTTCCAACACACACACACCCCTGCAGGGTGGTTCCTTCTGACTTGTTGTAGAAAGAGAACAGGTTAAGTTTCGTTTAAAGGGGCCGAGCCCGTTTCTGGTACAGCAAAGTCCATTTACTGTTACATATAATTTGCGAGGAATACGTGTTCCATATTAGTTGAGACTCGTGACAAAAGAAAGGAACTGTTTGGTGGTTCCAATGAAGCCCTAGGCAGGTTATGAAGGTGCCGTGCCCAGAGCATAGGAACAGTGGGCCAGGAGCCTTCAAACACATTACTGGCTTCTCCAAAGTCAGAGGAGTACCCTGACTAGGGGCATGCCCACGTGTTCCGAATGGAGATTTCTAAAATTCCATGGCACTATCCCCCATTGAACCATCAGTGCCATGGTTGGGGGTGCTCCATGTGGTCTGTGTGTATGGGGGACCATTAGTGTTTCCAGTCATAGTAGATGTGGTGCTGATCCCCATAGCACCACCTATGTTAGTGCTAGGTAGGCTCCAAGTATTCTGATGGCACCTGGTGACAGAGAGGCCTACCATCATAGATGCGGTACCTTCTCCACCTGTACCAGCTCTGTTTGTATCATGTGGGCCACTGTTACGCTGATGTAAAGCAGGAATACGAGGTTTTCTGGTCTTGGGAGTGATGATGTTCCTTTTCTTCACACCATCTGTATGCTGGGCAGGTGGGCCCGAGGTGCTTGGAGAGAGGTGAGAACTAAAAGTGGGTTGATGGATACAGTTGCTGCTGGTCCTTGAAACTACAACAGAGGTCGTGTGGCCTGGTGAGCCCCAGGTGTTCCGTAAAGGGGAGACACACATGTCTCTTGACAAAACTCTCTTCACTGTGGTGGTGGTTCCCCCACCTGGAGCAGTTTTTCTTTGTTTGGATGAGCCCTGGGTATGCTTATGGGTAGTGGGCATGCTAGAGCCTCCAACGGTGGGAATAGCATTGTTCTTTCCCAGTATTGCACCACCCATGTTTTGGGTGGATTGGCCCCCGGTGCTCAGATTTAAGGGGGAGACACACATGTCTCTTGACAAACGTCTCTTCACCGTGGTGGTGGTTCCCCCACCTGGAGCAGGTTTTGTTTGTTTGGATGAGCCCTGGGTACGCTTATGGGTCCTGGGCATGCTAGAGTCTCCAACGGTGGGAACAGTGCTGTCTTTTCCCAGTACCGCACCACCTGTTTTCTTGGTGGGTCCGCCCTTGGTGCTCGGATTTAAGGGGAAAGCAGACACGTCTCTTGACACATTTCTCTTCTCCTTGGTGGTGGCTCTCCCACCTGGAGCAGGTTTTCTTTGTTTGGATGAGCCCTGGGTATGCTTATGGGTAGTGGGCACGCTAGAGCCTCCAAAGGTGGGAACAGTGCTGTCTTTTCCCAGTACCGCACCACCCGTGTTTTGGATGGGCTGGCCCCAGGTGCCTGGATTTAAAGTGGAACAGGCCATGTTTCCAAATACTGGGACAGTACTTGCCCCTCCTACAGCTGCAGCCATGTTGTATTGAGATGGACCAAAAAGAGGAGTGGAAGTGGTGCTGGGTGCCCCCTTCTGTCCTGCCCCATAGTTGAGTGCTCCAGATGCCTGTGAGTGAGTGGGACCCGGGACGGACACCCCAAATCCAAAGCTCCCACCGTCCATGGGGGCTGCAGTTCCCATAAACACAGGTGGGCCCGGAGTAGTAGGTATAAGCAGTGAGCTACTGACCCCAGCACTGGGCATCCCAGTGGCAACTGCAGAGCCTACAAGACCTGATTGCATTATGCTGTCTTTGGGTAGCTGGGCTACAGGAGTGGTTGGGCCTATAGCTTGTGTTGGGGCTACTTGGTTTCCCAACAGGTAGGAATTGCCAGCCTGCTGCCCATTCTGGTTCCCAAATGTGGGCTGAGAGGTGATTCCTGGGGCAGAGTAGTTAGAAATTGAGGTCTGTGTGATGGCTGACTGTGCAGGTAAATGGGTAGAGTTATGGGCCACGGCAGTGCTGCTACTGGGTGGTGTGTTGTCAGAACCAGGAAGTGCATTGTAGAAGGGGAACTGGCTTGCCCCGGACTGAGGGGGAGACTGAAAGATAACGGCCTGTGAAGGAGGTGTGGTATCCATAGCATCAGGGTCAGAGTGAGGGTTATAGTTTGCAGAGGTGTTGCCTACTGCAGTGGTGGTGATTCCAGAACTCATGATGGATGAGCCAGTGGAAAATACCAACATTGTCTGATGTTGCCCAGCAAGGGTCCCATGTGTGGGCTGAGAGGTGATGATGAGGCTGAAGGGTTGATTAAGAACTGGGGTGGGGCAGGCGGCCCCAGTTGTTGAGCTGGTGGAGACTGGAACCTTTGCAGTCTGTGTCTGATTGCTACTGCAATGGCCCTGGGGTGATGAAGGAGAGCTTACCCCGGGGCCTGGGGGAGATCTGAAAATGATAGCATAAGAAGGAGGAGTAGTGTCCATGTCAATGACATCCGAACCTGAAGGACCATCAGACGTCAAATTTGCAGATGACTTGGCTGTGATGGCAGAAGGAACTGCCTTTGAAGTGATAGCCTGAACAAAAACAGGGCTATCTGGGGAAGAGACTGGAAGAGGCGGAGAATCTACACACATAGGGGTCAGGGATTCTCCTTTGCAGGAGGGCGGCTGTAATGAGAAGGTTGAGGTGTTAGGAGATGTGGAGTGGTCAGAAATAGGTGTTACAGCGATAACTGGATGCAGAGGGTCTCCATTCTTAAGTGGAATTTTCCCAGTGGGACTGGAACTAAGAGGAGGAGAGTTAGGATCAGTTTCCTGATCAGTATTTTCTGTTGGGGAAGATGGAGGAACAGACGGGATTGGGGGCCTGGCAGATAGGTCAGCCAAGTCAGGAGTAGGAACAGGGACTTGGAAAGTGTGAGTGGCCGGCGGCAGGGAAGACGAAGGGGCAGGTTGAGTGGCCCAGCAGCCTGCCAGGATCTCTGTTCCATCCTCCAAGACCTTATTCCTCTGACTCTTGGTATTCTTCAAGGTGCCCAGGTTTTTGTCAATAACTATGCAAGGAAGCTTAGGAGGTGGGGGCAACTCTCCTCTACCCCACTGCAGTGGTAATGGTGATGGCAGAGGCACAAAAAGCGGCATGGATATTTTCCTTTTGCAGGGCCTACTGGTGGCAGATACTGGTGGAAAAGAGTACTTTGATGAGATGCCTGAAGGCTTATCACCCTCTGTCTCCTTCCCTGGTAAGTGTGGTACGCTCTGGATAGGCTGGTTTTCAGCCACCACTTCCTTTGTTAATCTCTCCTGCAGCAAGGGGCAGCTCGGGGTTGGGTCAGAGAGCCTTACTGCATCTGTATCTGGCTTCCGAAGAGGAACAACATTGTCAGCAGGGCCATGTGAGGAGGTGACTACAGGGCCTTCAGAGGGGGAGCTCACCAGAGATATCTGAGTGTTTTCCCCCAAGCTGTCCCCCGGGGGGTTGGGAGACTGGCCCACAGGTGCAGGGCTGCCTTGGTGGGAACTGAGCACTCCACCGGTCTCCAGGGGCCTGGATGTCAACGGTATATCCCCACTGCTCTGGGGGGCCCTGTTCCCATCATCCTGTCCTCTGGTCTCTACAAAATCCTCCATCCCTTCTCTGGGCACTTCTTGGACCTTCTCCTCCATCCCCTTTGACCACGAAGGGGGTTGGTGATTGGATGGTACCGGCTTCACAGCCTCGACTACGGGCTCAGGTAGTGAACGCAGGACAGTCCATTTGCGCCCTGGAGGAGGGATCCTCACAGTTCTCGAGGGTCCGAACATCATGGATTTACCAGCAGACAGCACAGGTTTTTTCGGAGGGTCCCTCCAGTTCACTAAGGGGAGGAGGCCCAGAGGGGAACACACGGCCTGACAGATCGGATACCGCCTCTTTGGCTCCACGTGAAAGCTAGCTGGTAAAGCCCTATGATGCCGCTGGCATGGCCTGCGCCCAGGGCAGGGGGCAAGTGCAGGAACAGCAGGGTGGTCCCGGCCAGGATGGGCGGCTGCACAGGCAGGAGTGACCAGCGGGCGACAACGGCCTGCCAGGAGACGGCGGCGGGGCAGGGGAAGAAACTTACAAAGCAAGTTTCCCATGTAGAGCTAGTTGTGCGCTGAACGATCGCGAGATTGGAGTGTAAAACCCGGAGAGAGCTTCCGGAGCTTCTTACTCCTCTCGAGGTCAAGCGAGCACTGAGCAATGCAGCTTGGCGCTTGTGACGTGTCCCTGGAACACGTCACAGAGAAGGGCGGCGCATGCCCAGCGCAGGAAGTGAACACGCCAGAGGGCAAAGGGCGAGGCCCCGGAGCCCCGCCCACTAGCCTCCAGCCTAGGGACTTCCTGCTGCCTTTGGGAGTTGGTTAGCACCAAAATGGCCACCACGGGGTGTACTGGGTGGGACTGTGTGGGACTGCGGTGGCCCCAGGGCCCTTCAGCACCTGGGTGTGTGTCGCCAGCCCTTTCCCCGAGCAAGCCAAACAAGCCAAGCATGGGAGCCTCCCAATGCTGCGAGGGGATGGCCTGGGGCCTGAGGGAACTGCCCTGCTTCCCTGCGAGGCCTGGAGCCAGGCCACCAGAGTCACGTGCCAGGTGGCGGCGGTTTCAGAGCCGACTCTGAACCCTGACCCGACTAGAGGCTGCATCCCATGACCTCCCTTTCTGGCAGGCAAGTTCGTTCTTTCTTTTTAGGAATTTGGCAAAACAATAATGTACACTGCTTCTGGGGTCACAAAGATGGTAATGCCTTAGCCGGATTCGAACCCAGCCCGAGTGATCCCAGAGCTTTTACTCTGGAGTGTGTGTTACCATTTTTTTTTTTTAATTTTTATTTTTCATAGTTCTTAGGGTACTTAGCACAGTGCTGTACTTATAATGAGCCCAGGCGCTGCCCAGTATGAAGTCTTCTTTTGTTCAAATTGATCAGGGACCACACTGGATTCTTTTTTTTTTTTTTAAAGATTTTATTTATTTATTTGACAGAGAGAGACACAGCGAGAGAGGGAACACAAGCAGGGGGAGTGGGAGAGGGAGAAGCAGGCTTCCCGCGGAGCAGGGAGCCCGATGCGGGCCTCGATCCCAGGACCCTGGGATCCTGACCTGAGCCGAAGGCAGACGCTTAACGACTGAGCCACCCAGGCGCCCACCACACTGGATTCTGATCCCAGAAGACGGAGGTCATGGACCACCAGTTGTCAGCATAGCACTATCCTAGTCGTAATTCAGCCTTGCAGCCCCGCTTTGGTCTTTGGTCTACTTTGAAGGATCCAAATATGTAAGATTATATGTGAAGATTTTATGTAAATATATAAAGATATAGATAAATTGTGATCTACCTGAAAGGAATGCACCAGTGGATTATTCCATATGGATTAGAAACTGGTTTCTCTGGCCTTCTAGGAATATGTCTAGTAAGGCATTTCATTCATGTCTAGAAAGCAAATACATCATTCATTGCAAGTTAATAGTGGAGCAATGTAATGGATTAAAGTAAGATCAACACAATTTGGTCATTGTGAGAATGCCAGCCAGGTTCACTCTTCACCTGACGCTGTTGGCACCTAAATGGAATTCTAGAAATTCTTATGCCCAAGAGAGGAGACATACTCTTGGGTGTTTGGCAAGGGAGGAATATATTATTGTCTAGGAGCCGGAAGCTTCAGCATGATAAAGATTTTAAAAATCCTATAATACATGTGGCTTTACCTAGTTTGAACCTTGTTTCTTTGGCTTACTTCGTTGTTGTTGTTGTTGTTGTTTAAAGATTCTATTTATTTCTTTGTCAGAGAGAGAGCACAAGCAGGGGGAGCAGAAGGCAGAGGGAGAAGCAGCCTCACGCTGAGCAGGGAGCCCGATGTGGGGCTTGATCCCAGGACCCTGGGATTATGACCTGAGCTGAAGGCAGATGCTTAACTGACTGAACCACCCAGGCGCCCCTTTGGCTTACTTCACTTAAGTGTTTTCTCTCTCATGGGGCTGATGTAGGACATTAGGAATATGACATGCAGAAGTTTCAGAACCAAGAATCATATGATCAGTAAAAAAATATATACACATTATAAAGTTTTATATATATTTATTTTTTATATTTAAAATAGCATTGGACATGATTCATTTGTTACAAAATTAGTTTTAGAGCTCTGTTGATGAGATTCCTTTTACAGTATGTTAGAGCAAATTTGGACTTCCATCCCCAACAAACTTTGAGGTTGGAAGGACACAAAAGGTCTCACTCAGACCCACATTCTCTTCGAAAAAAAAGAAATATTATAAGCCCTTTCTAACCTCTCTAGGAGCAGAAATGATTTACAGCTATGACATTTATCCATAATTCCTTGATATCATTTGAAAAGAGGTCAATAAGGAACAATTTCTTGATTTTGTTTGTTTGAACAAAAACAGCAAGTTTGTACAAATTTTGGGCAAAGATTTCTTATAGAAACTCTGAAAAAGGTGGTCACATCAGACATATTTGAAAACAATAAATTACAGTCATATTATTTCTTTTTTTTTTCCCAAGAAGGAAGTATTAAACATATGATGAGTATTAGGACTTCAGGACAATAAAAGGAAATTTGGACAAGGATATCCCAGAAAAATCTACCTCTTTATTTGTCTTGTCAAACGGGAATAGGGACAAGGTGCTTTTTTGAAATATAGGCCATTCTCTTACTTGTCCTTGTAAGGCAAAATAATTTAGATGGCAGGTGGTTATTCTGAGATAATATGGCTTGGCAGAAGCAAACATGTTGAGACAGAATTTGTCAAGGTAATTTTTTTAAATGATTAATTTAATCATTAATAAAAATATTTTAATAATAACAACAATTTATAGTTGCCAGGAAGATTACTTCTCATTTGACAGTTTATAAAGCGGTAATCTCCAGTTATGGCAAATGAAGCCATGGGTGGGCAGCCTTGGATGGAATTTGTAGTAGTGACAGTGAACTATAGCTAACAACCTGTGGTTGACCACTCATTCCCTGTTGCCTTGTCTTGCTCGCCAACAATCTCTTGTAATTCATACAGAGTAATATGGAGGGCAGACCGAATGATCCATGGAGCTCATTAAATGAACTTTTATTCCCTAAAATAACTTTTGTCTCCTTGTTTTCAGCTCCTCTTCTCTCTTCTCTTTACTATAACCAAGACTCAGGAGAAGTAAACTGGCTTTGTGTAGCCCCTTCTCAGGGTGGTCTTTTCTGGATCATTCTATTCATCACTCCTACATTTCACTTTTTGCCTTCTGGAAATGTATCAAAATCTTTCTGTGGCTGATGACTTCCACAATCTCTTGGCTTTGATTGGTATTAATTTTGGTATTTCTATACTTTGATTAAATATGACTTCAGAAGGAACAGAAAGTAAGTATGTTTTTCTGGTCTACCATCTAGAACTGAAAATACCTGTTGATTTTAGCATCCAGTATTCCCATAGAAAAAAAAAAAAAAAACCGAACCTCAGCATTCACAGATGTAACATTCAAGATTTCAACTTTTATTGAGAAATCACTAAGGATTTAAGATGTAGTAATTTCTAATGGGAAAATAATATCTACCTCATGGAGTTGATTTGAGGATTAAATGAGATAATGACATGAAAATGTAAAGGTGAAAGTTTTATAAAAATTTTTTATTTTTTATTTTTTGCTATTTCACTTTGAAAGTTGTTTATGACATTGCTTATGTGAGAAAATGCCTTCTGGTTTACTGTTTTGAAAAACAGACTATTTTTCAATAGATCAATGGAAATGACATTATTTTTGAAGGTTAGAGGTAAAAACACAAATGTTCCTTGACACCTGTATAACTTTATAATATTTTCAGCAAGTAATTTACTCATGTATTCCTCCTTCCAGTTTTGTCGGGGACCTACTACCAGCCAGCTTTGTATCAGGTACTGGAAAACATTTTTCAAGTTTTAAATATTTTGGGCTTTGTGAGCCATGTACAGTTTCTGTAGCCTCTTATTCTCCTTCTTCAGCCACCTTTCAAAATGTAAGAATCATTATTATCTCATAGATCATACAAAAATAGGCTAAGAACCCGATTTGACCTGTGAGCCATTTTTCACTAATCTCTGCTCTACATCTTCACTGAGTAGAAGGTACATCTCTTTGAGTAATTCACTTATTATTATTTTTTTAATATTTTATTTATTTATTTGAGAGAGTGAGAAAGAGCACAAGCAGGGGAAGGGCAGAGGGAGAGGGAGAAGCAGACTCCCCGCTGAGCAGGGCAGGGCTCCTTCCCAGGACCCTGGAATCAAGACCTGAGCCAAAGGCAGACGCTTAACCAACTGAGCCACCCACATGCTCCAATAATTCACTTCTTTAAACCAATCTTTGCTCTTCGTGATCTTGTCTTTACTCCCCTTCAGCCTCTAATATGGCATCCAGAGAGCTTCTGTTAAAACATAGTTCAGATCATATCACTTAAATCTCTTTAGCTGCTCACTCAAGACAAAAACGAAATCCTCAAAATTCCTCTACAGCCTTAGCAATCTAGGCCTCCAACTTCCTTTCTGAGTTCTTCCTTCTCCTCTCCACTTTGCTCACTCTGTCCTCCACACACTGACATTCTTTCTGTTCCTTGACTATTCCAAGTACACTCTTGCCTCTGCTTTCCATCTGACTGTTGCCTCTGCTTGTAACATTCAGTCTCCAAATATGTACATTGCTGTCTCCCACATTCACTTTATGTTCTTTCTTAAATTTCATCTTCCCCAGTGGCAACTGGGTGGCTCAGTTGGTTAGGCATCTGACTTTTGGTTTCAGCTCAGGTCATGATCTCAGGGTCGTGAGATCCAGCCCCGCATCAAGCTCCTGCTCAGTGGTCTACTTGCCCCTCTCCCTCCCCCACTCTTGCATGCACTCTCTCTCAAATAAATAAAATGATTTAAAAAAAAAAGAACCCAAAAAACTTTAAGACATTTTTTATCTTCCCCATAAAGCCTTCGTTGATCATTTAGTTGCAAATTGCAACCTCTTCCCATTAACTAACAATGTTCATCTCCCTTCCCTGCTTTCTAGTTCCCTTTAGCACTTACCTGACATGCTAGTTATTTTATCCATTTATTTAATTCTTATTTATATGTTTGTACTTAAGTTTATATATTTGCTTCTTTATTTTTACCTCCCCCCCCCCCACTAGAGAGAGGGGGTATTCATCTGTGTTGTTCACTACTATATTCCCTAAACATATCTATAAAACATACTGAAGAACAGTGCCTGAAATCTGGTAAAGGATCAATAAATTTTCTTGACTAAATGAATAATTGTGTGCATAAATTAATGAACAAATCTCCAGGGTTTCTGAATTGAGGATTGATGCTAAGAGGAAGGTTGGGACAAGGTACTGCAAGAAGCAGTATTTGTAGTTCTCTGACAACTAACCTAATACATAGGTTTTTGTTAATTTAAGTAGGTTTAATGGAAGCACTGGGAACTAGTTTGGGGACACACATCATCTAGATTTTTATAGTGCATTGGTAGAGTTATTTGTCAAGTGTGTACAAATAACAGTGAAAATACATGTGTTCATATTTACCTCTATTACTTTAATACTTTACAAGAGACCCTCAAAGTAGGGATAGCAAGTATTAATATCCTTCCTTTATGATCCTTCCTTTATGATGAACTTACTTTGCTCAAGGTTACATAATAATTTAGTTGTAAATGTCAAACTAGACTCAGAGTTTTTGAGTGGATCCTCCCTAGAAACCCATGACATTAATAAGACCCACAAAAATTCATTCAGCATCCAGTGATGCCCACACTACAGACTTATTTATGGGCCATCCATTTTAATGAAGAAGTGAGTTAGCTTATACAAGCAAAAGTATATTGTTTTGTCCTCCGTTAATATTAGTAATGGAAAAAGTAGGCTCTAACACGTTTAGGATGGATTGAGACCATCATATCTGCATTATAGGCATGTGGATGTTTAGCCAGGGTGTCTTCCTCTGCCGCTCAGAATTCCCATAGTATATAGTGACATGTATTGAAACAGATAAGGGGCTTTGGGGTAATTGGAAGTCCTTCAGCATGATTTTTCGAGAAGCCGTACCTATAAAATGAAAATAGTTGGTTTGGACACTTGTAGCTATGAAGAATTTGTTTGGACCTTAATTTTCATGGTAAATGAAATGAGCTTATTTTCTATCTGCCGCCTCCCATATACCTTTCTCCAGCCTCTTGCTTGGAAAAACTTAGAAATTCAAAATCAAGATAAAAAATAAATGACAACATAAATGATACCTGGGATATTTTGTTAGCTTATATGAGCATGCAGAATTAAATATGATCTAGGTCAAATGTTTATTTTAGTTTAATGTTGTATATTGGGGTGGAACCTCCAAGATACCAGGAAATGGGAATTCACCTAACCTGTTTGGAACTACAGCCCATACATACCTTCAATTACCAATTCTGCTCTTTCTATAGAAAGATCTTCAGGTACCACTGTTTTTTATGTACCTAGTATATATCTCATTTGGTTTTAAGAATTTTCCAGATACTTCTTAATGTGCAGTGCTCCAATTCCAGTCTTGCCAAGTCCTGCACCAGCTACATAGAATGGAGGACTTTTCTTTCTCTGTATTATTCAGAACCCAATAAAAGAATAATGGAGTGGGATGGCCGATAACATGGTTCTTGTTCCAAATGTGCCATAAAATAATTGTGTCCCTTTGGGAAACTCATAGTTATTTTGGGCCCCTTTCCTTTTCTTTATTTTGAAAGAGTTGTGCTAGATGATTCAAGATGGCATGTGCATTCTTTGAGTAATATTTTAGATGCTACCAGTATTCTAAACAAATGAAGACAACTACACATGAAGCTGTGCAACACGTTTTTAGAGCTGCCTCAGTTTTACAAATGATAAGATGATAGAACACAGCAGAAGTAGATGATTTAACCAGAGGCTCCAAAGTAGATGGAACTAAACCACCAGTCTCTTTTTTTTCTGAAGCTCATTTAGCCAAAATATAGGCTTCTGAATATTAAGCTGTGAAGCATATTATCAGTATGTTTAAGAGAGGCTATTCTTATGGGATTTCCAATTAATGGCAGGAAGTTTTGAAATTCTTACACCGTCATCTGATCCTGTGAGATTCACAGTTCTGTTTTCATGTCAAACAAGTCCTATCAGGGCCATGTAATCATCTAAATTTCTGGTTGCTTCTCTGAACTAAAATACTGAACCTCTTGAGGTTTTCTTCTTGCTATCTGAAATTTATGCCAGATAAGGCTTTTTTAGAGAGTACATTCAGGTTTCTATATTTCATGTTAAGAAAGACATTCAGTGAGTCAGTGTGGGGGTTAAGCCCACCTTCTCAGAGTGATATTGAGCTCCTGATAAAATATAATCGTTACTAGACAAATTTCCTCAAAATAGAAAAGTAGTTATCTCAGATTTCTAATACCAAATAAGTATTTTTACGTTTTACTATAATACATGTATTTATTGTACCTACTAGGTATGATATATACATATAATGGAATATTATTCAGCCTTAAAAAGTAATGACATTCTGATACATGCTACAACATGGATGAACCTTGAAAACATTATGCTAAGTGAAGTAAGCCAGTTACAAAAGGACAAGTATATGATTCCACCTAGCTGAGATATTTAGAATAAGCAAATTCATAGAAACAGAAAGTAGAATAGTGGTTTCTAGGAGTTGGGCTGAGGGGGTATTGGGGGGATGTTGTTTTTATGGGTATAGAGTTTCACTTTGGGATGATAAAGTTCTGGAGATGGATGGTGGTGATGGTTATACAACATTGTGAATGCACTTAATGCCACTGAATTGTATATTTAAAATTTTATGTGTATTTTGCCACCATAAAAGAAAGACTAAATGTGTGATTGAAGCACAGTTTTTATATACAACACAAAAAGTGTGATCCATGAAAGAAGAAAAATTGATTATGTGGACTTTATTAAATTTTTAAATGTCCATTCTATGAAAGACGGTATTCAAAGAATGGAAAGGCAAGCCCCTGGCTAGGAGAATATATTTTCAAAACACGTATCTAAAGAAAGATATGCATGCAGAATATTCAAAGAAGTAGTAAAAAAAACAAAAACAAAACTTCACAATAAGAAAATAAACTCCCCAAATTAATTAAAATGAATAAGGCAACGTGAGTAGACACCTTAATGGATAGTATATATAAATGAGAAATAAGCATATATAAATTGCTCAACATTGGTGAATTATTGGAAAATGATATGCATTGTGCATTAGAGAAAAATAAATTAAAACACCAGTGGGATACTCCACTCATCTAGTGAAATGGCTCGAATACCAAAAACTGACAATACCACTTCATGGTAAGGATGTGGGACAACAGGGAATCCTATTCATTCCTGACTAGGAATTCAAAGGGTACAACCTCTTGAGAAGACATCTTGCCAGAAAAAAAAAATTAAAAATAAAAACAATAAAGTAAAATTTTACATTATGTATATTTTACCATAATAAAATAAAGGTTAAATGTGTGATTGAAACTAAAGCAAAAAACCTCAAGAAAAGAAGACATGGAAGGATGACAAAGACAAAGACAATAAACCATTTCTTAATGACCGAACAACTGTTAACACTAAGATGTCAGAACCAACAAATTGTGAATAATAACTGAAAGCCAGATCCTCAGATAATTTAATCCTTGAGAAAGGACCATGGAAATAGAAGGATAAGAGAACTCAGAGCCATCACCAAATTAATTCCAATAAACTTGATCACTGAAACAGCATTACTCTCTTGTAACTTTTTTTTTTTAAACATTTTTTTTTTTTTTAAAGATTTTATTTATTTGACAGAGACGCAGCGAGAGAGGGAACACAAGCAGGGGGAGCGGGAGAGGGAGAAGCAGGCTTCCCATGGAGCAGGGAGCCCGATGCGGGGCTCGATCCCAGGACCCTGGGATCATGACCTGAGCCGAAGGCAGACGCTTAACGCCTGAGCCACCCAGGCGCCCCTTTTTTAAACATTTTATTTATTTATTTGACAGAGAGAGAGCAGAAGAGCACAAGCAGTGGGAGAGGCAGAGGGAGAGGGAGAAGCAGGACCCCGCAGAGCAGGGAGCCCAATGTGGGGCTCGATCCCAGGACCCTGGGATCATGACCTGAGCCGAAGGCAGACGCTTAACCAACTGAGCCACCCAGGCACCTGTCTTGTAACTTTTAAAAACTCTTTGTACATTGTTATATGGATAAGAACATTTTAAGCAAAATGTTGAGATTACCATTGTTTGTACCTTCCTATTGATTTCTCATCGCCAAATTTGAATTCATCATCAAACACACTGGGTTCTGCTTCTTGAATATCTTTTATTTGTTCTCTGGTTTTTATGGCAGGTCCTTAATATTTCTTGCAGGAGTTACTAATTCTGTTTTCTTCTCCCTTGAATGAGTCCTCAAAGTTTCCATTAAAGTAGTCTTGCAAAAATGCAGATGTGATCTATCAGTTGAGTCATTGTTCAGTGGCTTTCTGTTTACAGAGATTCATGATGCCCAATTTATGTAATCATTATTCCTGCTACTCCACACTTCACTTTCCTGGATTATGTGAATAGTTCAGTATATTGGATTATGCTTTTCCTTCCTCCAGGAAGTCCTTTCTCCCTGTTGTGCACCTGGAAAAACCCACTGCATTTTTCAAAACTCAATTTACAGGGTATTTTTATTGTGAAGTCCTTTTAGTGTTGTGATCACACTCTCCTTGCTACCATTGCACTTTTGCATGCCTGGTTATTGCGTTGGCTACACTGTATTTTAATTGTATTTTTTACATATCTCTGTCTTCTCCTAGGCAACATTCCTTGAGACCAGGGACTGACTTTTTTCGTCTGTTGATATTGCCTTAGCATGGTACTTGGTGTACAGTGGCTAGCCATAAAAATCAGATTTCAGTAAATGAAAAGTAGTTATATACATATTACTTATTATCACTTTACAGATATAACAAAAAAAATGTGAATGTTGCTGCTTGAAAGCTCACCTTTAGTAAATGGTGGTGGTACTTGACTCCACTTAACAATGATTTTTTTTCCACTATTTTATGCATTCCTACCTTATGTCTCTTGTTTATTTTTATGTATGTCTTTATGACTAATCCAGGAAAAACAGATGTGAGGGTGGAGGTAGGCCACAGGCCATATTTGCTGGAACAGTAAAGAAATGGTGTGTATTTTTGGTAAGAAAGTCCTGAAGCATACAGGTCTACATTCTCCCTCTGAGTCATGTAGAGGGATCTGCTTCCAGAGAGTTTTATTAGCAGCTAATCAGGATGTTTTTGCAGAAGCCTCCTGATTAGCTCTTAGAGTACTAAGAGTAAATCAGGGTTAAAGTAGTTTCTGATTTGTTTTACATTGTAAATGTGTTTTTTTTTTTTTAAATGCTGGGGGGGGGGTGGGGAGTACCAAATGTTCCTCCCCCACTTCGGATAATTTAGTCATGTCAAGAGAGCTCCTTAGATACTTTAAGCTCTGCTTCTTTATTTACTATGCCTGTAGGGTGGTCAAATGATGTATATAGAAAGTTTAGGAAGAATTAACTGGGTATGCTTGCCTTGACTAACTATGTTCTCTTCCTTGAGAGTGCGAGTGGGTGTCTTCTGTTTCTCCCATCCTGTGTATTACAAGTTGGTAATCTGCCCAATTCTGGAGTTCAGTTATAGGGCCATTTAGTTCTCATTCAAACTGGGGTTCTCAAACCTGGGTTATCAATAACAGTAAAAGGAATATTTCAATCTCTGTCTTTCCTCTTTTATTTCCTAACCTACTCCAGACCTAGATGTAATAAGGTTGTTGTACGTTATTAGGATCATTGAAAGATGCTAACATTTGGTGCATTACCTGGGAACACAGAAATAAAAAGGAGCAGAAGTTTGGAAAGTAAAATGTCTATGTGGAAAGTGTCTTGGTACTGCCAGAGAAGATAGTTTTGTTCCTTGGTCTTTCTTACATGGCAGGACATTGTGACCTTTGGAACAGTTTGAACATATTTAGGTTAGGTCAGGCAGATTTGTGCAGTAAACCACTAACACCTGGGAAAGGTTTAATGCCTGCTATATTAGTTCCCTGTGGCTGCCATAAAAATGACCACAAACTTGGTGGCTTAAACAACAGAAGGTTCCTCTCTCATGGTTCTGGAGGCCAAAAATCTGAAATCAGGGTGTCAGCAGAGCTGTATAGATGTTCTAGGGGAGAATCCATTCTTGCCTCTTTTAGCTTCTAATGGTTGCCAGCTTCCTTGGCTTATGACTACATCACTCAGTCTCTGACTTTGTCTACACATCACCTTCTCTATGTGTCCATATCTTCCTTTTTTTCTGCCTCAAATCTCCCCCATCCTTCTTGTATAAGGATGCTTGCTATTTATTGTATTCAGGGCCCACTTAGATAATACAGGATGAAAACCCCATCTCAAAATCTTTAACTTAATTATACCTGCAAAGACCTTTTTTCCAAATGTGCTAAAAATCATAGATTTCAAGGACTAGGATATGGACATGAGGGACCATATTTTGGGGGCCATTATTCAACCCACTCCACAAGCTGTAAGATACTTTGATTTTGGCTGATGACCTCATGGAGAGTGGTAGTTTCTGTAGTCACTTAAGTAAAGGTCTGGCTTAAAGAAAGGGGGCCTCGGGGAGTTGCAGGAGGCTGACGAATGACTAGAGCAGAATAAAGAAGGAACCAGGGGGATCTTCAGGCACTGGACTTTAGGGTGCCCAAAAGTTTACAGGGCAGGGAAGTCTTAGGCAGTTGCCCACCTAGCTTACTTTTCAGTATGGCTTTCCTAAGTAGGTTTGATTGAGACAAAGACTCAATTGTAGGGAAAAGTTTTACAGGACTTGTCAGTATTGACATATATGGCTTGCCATAGGTCAAGTGACTCCATTTAGTGTGTGGACCCATTGACTCTGGATTTGTCAAATATATATGAGAAAGAAATGTTCTCTAAGAGGCGGCCTTCTACACTCTATACAATTCATAGCAGCAGGCAGTGAAAATGGCCACAGTGGCACAGGAATGTAAAACATATACTTCAGGGACTGCAGATGCAATGCCATTGGATAGAACAGCTAATCAGTTTAGTACTGCAGTGTGAGCAACAGGGTGATCAGAGAGGAAGTGACCATGTATGATAGATGCACAGTACTGTGCACTGTACGTTGCAAATTCACAGTACCAAATGAACCTCATGCTGAAAGAATCCTCGTTCTAAGTTCACAGGTCAACAATGTCAGATAAATAGCATAGATTAGTGGGCCTCCTAGTGAGGCTAAAAATCAAAGACTATCTTTCTCTCCAATGCCATTGAGTTTCTGCTATGTTCTTTGGGCACATTCTGTACCAGGTTCTGGGAACAAGAATTTGCCTAGTTCAAGTGTTCTAGGGATTGGGAGTTGGCTTGCTTTCTACGTGTTTTGGTTGTAAGGCTTAGTTCTGAAAAATCAAGTTTTCTTACTAACTCTCTATCTTCATTAAAGGCTTGATTCATGAGAGACCAGTGAAACAGCTGAGGGGCCTACACCCATGCCAGTGAGGGAAGTCAAAGCTACAAATTCCAGGAGCCCTTGATCCTACTCAGGCACTGAGAACCTTGCCACTGAGAATGAACCAAATAAGACATTTGGGAGGATTGTTGATGAACATTTAGTATTTTGGACTTTTAATTCACAATAGCAAAGAAACATGATTTCAGAATTGGGCTTTGATACTTTGAGATCTTCATCTGTAAGAGGGTTTGTTCTGTGTCCTTTAATTTCTCCCTGAAGAATTTGATAATGGCAAAGGTTTACTTTCAAGTTTGGGACATTTCTGTGATTCTCAGATTGTATTATTGGAATGACTTTATATATTTAATCTTAATTTGTCATTTAACCTCATCAAATTTCTGTAGTTAATTGTAATTTAGGATGGCTAATACAGTGTAGGGTTTTCATCAGTGGATATGAATAGCTTTGGAGTTAAGTTAATTAATTAATGCAGTTTCTCACCCATATCAGAGACTTCGGGATGAAAATCTAACTTGCCCACCAGTGAGACTTAAGGGCGTATTTCAATGAGTTAAGTAAAAGCAGGGGAGTGTTGGTGAACATTTTTCTTCTTCATTTCTAATATATCCTCCATGGGAAAGGAATTTGATTAGTATAACTTTGACCTACCTGCCCTTTTACTCACTGATGCGGGTGGGTGAAGTGGCCTACTTGACAGAGTTGAGAAGAATAACTGACCATGCTTTGCTCAGTTCTTCTTTTCTTCATCTTGGAAGTGAGACAAAAGTTCTTGCTCCCCAGTGCTGCATGGGCATGGGTCTTACATAGGTCTTGTATATATGAATGTGGCTGTAGAAATGTTGACAGACACACATATTGCATGTATGGCCCCTTGTTTAAAATGCAAGGAAAAAGTGCTTATATTAAAAGCATTTAGACTGGGGGCATCTGGGTGGCTCAGTCAGTTAAGTGTTCAACTCTTGATTTGGTCTCAGGTCATGATCTCAGGGTCCTGAGATAGAGCCCCATGTCAGGCTCCCCACTCAGTGTGGAGTCTGCTTGAGATTCTCTTCCCTCCCCCACCCCCAGAAGTCTTGTCCACTTGGAACCTGTAAATGTGACCAAAGACATTTTTTTTCAGATGCAATCAAGTTGAGATGAGGCCATACTAGATTAGGGTGAGCCCTAAATCCAGTGCCTGCTGTCCTTATGCAGAGAAGGATTTGGAGACACACATAGACAAATAGAAGGAAGACAGCCATGTCACAAAAGATGCAGAGATTGAGGTGGTGCAGTGTTGCTGCCAAGAACAAGGATTTCCAACAACCACCAGAAGCTGGAAGCGGCAAAGGATTCTCTTCTAGATCCTACCAAGGGGCATGGACCTGCTGGCACCTTGATGTGGGACTTCAACCCTCTAGAACTGTGAAAGAATAAATTTCTGTTGTTTAAGCCACCCAGCGTGTAGTACTTTGTTATGGCAGCCCTAGAAGGTTAATACAGTATTTAAATATGAAGTTTTTCCCTTTTTTTCTGTAGTCCCTCTCATCATGACCTGAGCCAAAACCAAGAGTTGGATGCTCAACTGACTGAGCCAGTCCGGTGCCCCACACAATTCCTATTTTGTAGTTTGCATATGTGTGTGTGTGTGTATTTGTAACCGGACAGTGGAAATACTGTACAAACTAACTCAACTGTTTTTATTTATTTTATTTAATTTCTTGATAAATACACATTCTACCTTCCCTTTACTGATGAGTAAGGAAGGACTAAAAGGAAAAGGAACTGTGGGTTGCCCTCTCTTGTCTTTTCCATGTATGTCATCATTCTCAGCATAAGTAGTTGGCTAATACTGGGAAGTAACACAAATAAGAAAGGATAGGATAGGATTCTTTGGCCAATCTTGTTTCTTAGAACATAATCACTTTCTTTCTGCATTAGAAGTAACTTTTGATTCTGAGGTGCCTGGGTGGCTCAGTCAGTTGAGCATCGGACACTTGATTTTAGCTCAGGTCATGATCTCAGAGTCATGAGATTGAACCCCACATCGGGGTCCATGCTTGGCAGTGGAACCTGCTTAAGGTTCTGTCTCTCCCTCTCGCACTGCCCCCTACCCCCTCTCCCTCTCTAAATAATAATAATATTTAAAAACATTTTTTTAAAGTAACATTTGGTTTATGTGGAAAGTGTGGCATCTCAGAACTGTTAACACCTTCATTTATTCAGTTGTAGATGTGACCATGAACACAGATTTCTGGTGGGCCCACAATGCATGGGAACTCGGTAAGACTCCAAATGAGTACAAAATAAACATATTATGGAAGCCACATGACAAGCAGGTAAAAGCTATATATGAATGTGGCTGTAGAAATGTTGACAGACACACATATTGCATGTTATTGCCTCTGCTCACATGCATAATCTATTGTCCCATTAGCTTCATACACAAAAGATAGATAAAATTATTAAGAATTTCAAGACAGCAACAGCATAACATTAAACCAAGCATGGGGCCATTCTAAGTGTAGGGCCTGGGCATCTACATGTTATCTCATAAAACCAATCGTGAGTGACTTTTTCTTTTTAATTGTAAAAAACACATAACATGAAATCTCCCCTCTTAGGTTTTTAAGTATATAGTATAGTTAACTATATGTACATCGTTGTATAACAGATCCCTAGAACTTTTTCAGCTTCAAACTCTATACCCATTGAACAGCAACTCCCCATTTCTTCCTCCGCTGAACTCCTGGCAGCCACCATTCTACTTTCTGCTTCTATGAGTTTGACCACTTTTGATACTTCGTGTAAGTGTTATTGGTCCTTTTGAGACTGGCTTATTTTACTTAGCATAATGTCCTCCACATCCATTCTTGTTGTAGTATGTGGCGGGATTTCCTTTGTTTTTAAGGCTGGATAATATTCTATCATATGCATATACCATATTTTGTTTATCACTTCATCTGTCAATAGATTTTTCAGTTGTTTTTAACCTCTTGGCTATTGTGAATAATGCTGCAATATACTAGGAATACAAATATCTCTTCAACATCCTGTTTTTAGTTCTTTTGGGTAAACACCCAGAAGTACAATTCCTGGATAATTTTTTAGTTTTAATTTTTTGAGGAAACTCTATCCTGTTTTCCATAGTGGATGTACCAGTTGACATTCTCACCAATAGTGTACAAGGGTTCCAGTTTCTTCCATCTCACCATTTGTTATTTTCTGTTTTGTTTTGATAATGGCCATCCTAACAAATCTGAGGTGATATCTCATTGTAGTTTTGATTTGCATTCTCCTGATGATTAGTGATATTCAGCACTTTTTCATGTGCTTATTGGCCATTTGTATATCTTCTTTGGAGAAATGTCTATTCAAGTCCTTTGTCCAATTTTAAAATCAGGTTATTTGTGTTTGTGGGTTTTTTTTCCTTGCTATTGAGTTGTAGGAGTTCCTTATATATTTTGAATATTAACCCAAGTATTTTCTCCCATTCTGTAGTTTGATGTAGTCCCACTTGTCTATATTTGCTTTTGTTACCTGTGCTTTTGGTGTCATATCCAAGACCAATATTATGAAGCTTTCCCCCTTGTTTTTTACTTCAAGGAATTTTATAATTGTAGGTCTTTCGTGTAAGCCTTTCATCCATTTTGAGTTGACTTTAGTGTATGGCATAAAATAAGGGTCAAATCTCATTATTTTCCATGTGGCTATTTAGTTTTTCCCACACCATTTGTTGAAGAGCTGATCCTTTCCCCATTGTACATTCTTGGCACATTTGTCAAAGGTTATTTGAATCTATATATGCATGGATTTACTTCTGGAATCTCTATTGTTCCATTGGTCTGTGTCTGTCCTTATGGCAATACCATACTGTGTTGATGACTCATTTTGTAATATGTTTTGAAATCATGAACTGTGAAGTCTCCATTTGTATGTGTGTGAAATCTTTAGGGTTTTCTACATATATGATCATGTGATCTATGAACAGAGATAATTTTATTTTTCCCTTTCTGATTTAGATGCCTCATATTTCTTTTTCTTGCCTAATCGCTCTAGCTACTACTTCCAGTACTACATTGAGTAAAAGTAAAGAGAGTAGGCATCCTTGCCTTGTTTCTAATATCAGAGGGGAAGCTTTGTTTTTCACTGTTGAATATAATATTAGCTGTGGGCTTTTCATATATGGCCTTTGTTCTGTTAAGATAATTTCCTTCTATTCCTAATTTAAGGAGTGTTTTTATTATGAAAGGGTGTTGAATTTTGTCACATGCTTTTTCTGCATCTATTGAGATTCTCGTGTGATTTTTATCCTTTGTTGTACTAATGTGGTGTATCACATTTATTGAATTTTGTATCCTGCATCCCTGGGATAAATTCCACTTGGTCATGGTGTATGATCCTTTTACTGTACTGTTGAATTTGATTTTCTAGTATTTTGTTGAGGTTTTGTACAGCAATATTCATAAGGGATATTGGGCTGTAGTTTTCTTGTAGCATCTTTGTCTGGTTTTGATATCAGAGCAATGCTGGCCTCATAACTGAGTTTAGAGGTTTTCCTTCTTCAATTTTTTGGAAGACTTTGAGAAAGATTAGTATTTGTTCTCTTTTAAATGTCTGGTAGAATTCAGCAGTGAAGACTTCTTGTCCTGAGTTTTTCTTTTGTTGGGGAATTTTTGATTACTGATTCAAATTTTCTATTTCTTCATTATTTACTCTTGGTAAGTTGCTAGGAAGTTATCCATTTCTTCAAGGTATTCCAATCTGTTAGTGTGTAATTGTTCATAGTACTATTTTATAATCTTTTTTATTTCTACAGCATCAATTGCAATATCTCCTCTTTCATTTCTGATTTTATTCAAATCCTCTCTTTTATCTTAGTCTAGCTAAAGGTTTATCATTTTTTATTATCTTTTCAAAAAACAACTAGTTTTGTTGATTTTATTATTTTTCTATTCTCTATTCATTTTATATTGTATTTTTAATCTATCTCATTTATTTCCGGTAAGATCTTTATTATTTTCTTCCTTCTGCTAACTTTGAGCTTAGTTTAATGTTATTCTATTTCTTTGAAGTTTAGTTAGGTTGTTTGAGATCTTTTTAATGTAGACATTTATTGCTATATACTTCCCTCTCTACTGCTTTTGCTGCATCCTATAATTTTTGGCAAGTTCTTTTTTTTATTTTTGAGTGTCTCAAGATATTTTCTAATTTTCCTTTTGATTTATTCTTTGACCTATTGGCTGTTCAAGAGGGTTTTATTTAATTTCCACATACTGTGAATTTCCAGCTTTTCTTCTGCTACTGATTTCTAGTTTTATTCTATTATGGTCAGAAAAGATACTTGGTATGACTTCAGTCTTCTTAAATTTAAGACTTATTTTATGATCCTACCCTGGAGAATGTTCTGTGGCACTTGAGAAGAATGTTTAATTGCTATTGAGTGACATATATGTATAGGTCTGTTGGGCCCATTTGGTCTACAGCGTTGTTCAAGTGCTCTGTTTCCCTATTGATCTGTCTGGTTATCCTATACACTATCGAAAGTGGGGTATTGAAATCCCTTACCAATATTGTATTGCTCTCTGTTTCTCCCTCGGTTCTGTCAATGTATGCTTCATATATTTGGATGCTCTGATGCTGAGTGCATGTGTATTTATAATTGTTATATCTTCTTGGTGAATTGACCCTTTTGCCTATTCTTTGTGATGGTTTTGGCTCATGTCTATTTTGTCTGATATAAGTATGCCAGCACTACCACCCCACCCCACCCCTCCACATGTTCTCTTTTTGGAATGTCTTTTTCAATCCTTTCACCTTCAGCCTCTGTGTGTCTTTGAATCTGCATGACATTTTGACCTCCATCTTTAGATGTTCATTTTATTTCTCAACTTTTTCAGAGTCTTAGTAGGGTAATGTGCTCTTTAGTGTTTACCACTTTGAAGAATTCAACAAAATGTTTCACTGAAGCTGACCCTCTTCTCTCCCACCTCTGGACTTGAATTTCACTTATTACCTATCTTATTCTCTTGGAACTTAGCAGACAAGGTTTAAATGGTAAGCTTTCTAAAAGGAGGACAATATGCTTGTTAAACTCAACTCTGGTTTGTTGTGTCAATTCTGTAGGAATCATATTAAGTTGTTGGCTGTTAGCACCCATGGGAATATTTCTAAAGTGGAATTTGAGCCTGACACTCAGGTTCATTAGACACTGAATTAGGATTTTAATAGAAGAATAGGCTGGTCTGTTCTAGAGGAAAAGTTTATCAAAGTATGACTTTTGGACTATGCATTAGGCTTATCCTTACTGAATCATTGAATGTCTTCTCCCCAACTAAATTTTAAGCTTCTTATAGACAAGAACTTTTTTTTTTACAGCTCTTGTTCACCATCCCCCCCCCAACAACCTAACCATGCCTAGAATAGAAGATGCCTTCCATGTACCTATGTCAGTTTATTTTAAACAACGTAAGTGCATGAATGTTTCCACTTCTCTCTGAGAAATGAGGCTACATTCCACAAGATTTAAAAATCAAACTTTTAAATCTTTGTGAACCCATAGATCCATACATATTTGGCATAACTGTCCTCCTTCTGCACAACTCTAAGATGATCAGATCAAAGTATGGTCATTAATAGTTTTTAAGTACAAAGAAATAATAAGCAAAGGGAAAGAAATTGCTTCTCAAAAGAACTTCTTCCACTAAAGTGAAGACTAAAGGTCAAAAAGTCAAATTAATATGGGATTTTTCACTATTATAAGTGATAAAAACTGACAAGAAATATTACAGTGCTGATTGCTATTATCATCTTTTCAATTTCCATTACAGTTGTTTATATTATTTTCATGGGATTTCAGTGAAGTTATTGAGGTTTTTATAATAGTCATATTAAAAAAACAAAATCTCTTGAAATACCAATACAAAGAAAAATGAATCAGAACATGAAAAATGTTTTAGACAAGTTGACAACATATTCTTTACTCATTTCTCTTTTTGAGAGGAGTTCCATCTTATTCACACCCACATGTACAATACACTGAACAAAATATAACCAATCACCCGATAGGGATAAAAAAGAAAGACAAGGTGCTTCCAGAAAACTCTTCTCTATTACTCCTACTATCTTAGTGCGTTTGGCAAATAAAAGCATTTTGAAATACTCTCTAAATTTTTGTATTATATTTTATAATGATTTGCTTATTTATCTCAGTGTAAATTTTACAACACTTGTAGAAATGTATTATTTTAACATTTAGTATTTGAATATTCCTATCTATTTTCTCTTTTCTCCTTTGTCCCCTATAATGATCTTTTGGATAGACCACACATACCCCTTACTTACTCCCCCAATTCTACAGCCTGTGCACATGTCAAATAGCTTTTTGGGACAGATTAATGTGAATTTGATTGAGTTTGGATGGCTGAAGAATACATAGTTTTTACATCTCAACATTTTAAAAGTGCGTTTTGGAAGTAACCCTAGTTTGAGTCCAAATTCTATTGATTTATAAAATGCATTATAAAATATACCTAGATATGAGCAGTAAAATGGCGAGGCTAAATTGCTGGGAGTCTGTTTACATGAACAACTGAGAAAAAATCAGGGGGAGAATGTATTAGAACCAAGAGTCAATACAAGGTCGATCGAACAGAATGTAGATCACAGAAATAGATGCACACATACAGGGATCCCGGATTTTCAGCGAAGATGCAAAGCCAATTCAGGAGAGAAAGGATAGTCTTTTTTTTTTTTTATTTTTTTTTAAGATTTGTATTTATTTTATTTGACAGAGAGTGTGAGAGTGAGAGAGAGCACTAGCAGGGGGAGCAGTAGGCAGAGGGAGAAGCAGGGAGCCTGACACAGAGCTTGATCAAGGGACTCAGGGATCATGACCTGAGCCGAAGGCAGACACTTAACTGACAGAGCTACCCAGGTGCCCCATGAGGAAGGACAGACTTTTTGACAGATGGCACTGGAGACATGTAGTGCTTGGGCAGCGAGCATAGATCGCCATATGTAGGAGGATGAACTTTGCTACTTACACCATTATAAAGAATTAACTCAAAGTAGATCAAAACGTAAATCTATAAAACTTCTAAGTGAAAGCATGGGACAGAATCTTTGTGAACTTGGATTAGGAAAGATTTCCTAGAGATGAAACCAAAAACAGGATCCTTAAAAGAAAAAAATATATATATAAACTATGTAGGTTTCATCTGAATTCAAAACTTCTGCTCTTTGAAAGACATTATTAAGATAATGAAAGGAAAGCCACAGACTGGAAGAAAACATTTGCAAATCATATATTTGAAAATATTTGTGTCTAGAACACAAAGAACTCTCAAAACTCAGTATATAGAAGGTTTTTAAAAGCTAGAAACATGGGGAAAAATATTTGAAAAGAGATTTCGCCAAGGAGACATACATGGATAGCAAGTAAGCACATGAGGTTGCTCAATGTCATCAGTTGTTAGCTGAATGAAAATTAAAACCACTGTACACCTATTGAGTAGCTAAAATTAAAAAGTCTGACTCGATATCAAGTGTGGGTGAGGAAGCATAGGAAATGGAACTCTTATACACTGCTAGGGGAAAGGAAAATGGTACAATCACTTCAGAAAACTGTGGCAGTTTCTTTAGAAGTTAAGCATGCACCTACCACATGACGTAGCCCTTCAACTCCTAGATATTTATTTGATAAAAATTAAAGTATATGTTCATACAAATACTTGCACATGAATGTTCATAACGTCCTTACTTTTAATAGCTAGATATTATACCAACTCAAGCATCCATCAACAGGTGAATGAATATGCATACTGTGGCACACTCATAGAACAGATACTACTCAGCAAAACAAAGGAATAGACTATTTATACACGCAAAAATATGGATTAGTCACAAAATAATTACACTGAGTGAAAGAAACCAGACAAAAGATTCCACACTGCAGGAATCAATTTACATAAATTTCTAGAAAATGCAAACACCTATAATGATAGAAAGCAGATTACTGGTCGGTCACCTGGGGTATGAAAAAGCAGGATGGGGAAGAGTGGAAGGGGGTTACGAATGGTCACAAAGAAACTTTTGTGGGTAATGGATATGTCCATTTTCTTGATTGTGCTGATGGTTTCATGGCTATATGTTTATTTTGGAACTTAAAACTGTGTACTTTAGGGACACCTGGGTGTCGCAGTTGGTTAAGCATCTGCCTTTGGCTCAGGTCATGATCCCAGGGTCCTGGGTTCAAGCCCCACAGGGGGTGGGGGGGGGGCTCCCTGCTCGGGGGGGGGCTGCTTCTCCCTCTTCCTCTGCTGCTCCCCCTGCTTGTGCTCTCTCTCTCTCTCCCGCTCTCTAAGTAAATAAATAAAATCTAAAAAAGAATTGTGAAATTTAAGTTTGTTCAGTTTATTGGGTGTCAGTTATATTTTTATAAAGTCATTAAAAAAGTCAAGAGCAGGGCACCTGGGTGGCTCAGTCGTTAAGCGCCTGCCTTCGGCTCAGGTCATGATCCCAGGTTCCTGGGATCGAGCCCCACATCGGGCTCCCTGCTTGGCGGGAAGCCTGCTTCTCCGTCTCCAACTCCCCCTGCTTGTGTTCCCTCTCTAGCTGTCTCTGTCAATTAAATAAATAAATAAAATCTTCAAAAAAAAAAAAAAGTCAAAAGCAGAAGTTTGTCTTAACAAAAACAGACCAAGGAACACAAAAGTCTAGTCTTATCAGCTGAATTTTTGTGTAGTTTTATTTCCTTTAAAATATATATCCTGGGCGCCTGGGTGGCTCAGTTGGTTGGGCGACTGCCTTCGGCTCAGGTCATGATCCTGGAGTCCCTGGATCGAGTCCCGCATCGGGCTCCCTGCTCGGCGGGGAGCCTGCTTCTCCCTCTGACCCTCCCCCCTCTCATGTGCTCTCTGTCTCTCTCATTCTCTCTCTCTCTCAAATAAATAAATAAAATCTTAAAAAATAAAAAAATAAAAAAATAAAAAATAAAATATATATCCTAATTCTTGTGAGAGATGGGACTCTTAATAAAAGGTAATAAAGCAGTGTTCATAGTTATCACAGCAGTAGTATTTGATACCTTCTCGCAATGTGTTACAGAAAAGGAGAAAGTGAAATTTACCTCACATCTGCCAGAACACCAGTGGCTTCCTTGCTTTGGAGGACCAGAGCCCCACTCAAAGGCTCACGTCCATGGCTCAGGTGGCAGAGATGCCCAGGGATGGTGGTGGCATCTGGTGATAAATGGTTTGCTTGTGGCTCCTGGCGACTGTGGCAAGATGCCTTTTCATGGCTTCATGCACGTGGAGACTGTGTAACCATAACCGGAGCAGGAACAGGAGAAAAGCTAGAAGTTCCCCCATGGAAATTGAGAGATTGTGTTGGTGTCACTTTGGTAAACATGGCTTATGCACAAATTATCATTTTTCAAAGATAAATGCAGTTCTGATGATTGTAGGATACAAATGCTTTAAATGAGCCCGAAATTATTGCCATCAAATTTCTTGGATTTAGGAAACTTCTCTGGATTGAATCAAGACAAATTGGTAGCCACTAGCAGAAGGCCATCATGTATAATAAGCTCCCACATCTCCAAGGGAAATTCTCTTAATTTGTTATGTTTAATTGATATTTCCAGTGATTCCAAAAAGAGAGATACATAAAAGTGCCCTCATTCTCAAATAATTAGGAGATTAGGAAACCATACTGGTAATCCTAAACCTTGTATTTGAAATGCTTCCAGATTTAAGCCTTTTGAAGTGCTATGTTTTCTCAACTGCTTTTTTAAAAAAAATATATATATATTATTATTTAATGTTCTTTGAATCACAACTCTCCTACAGGGGATGAATATGCCAAAACAGATAAAAACATCTATTTTCAAAAGGCTTTCTATTTCAAGTTTAATAGGCTCCCAAAGTTTATATTACAGAGTCCCAAGCTGTTGCAAAGGTTTGGCAGGCGTGTTTCTCAGCAGTCCTGGGATTTATGTTAGGTGGCTTTTAGTGAAGATAAAGCAAAGAAAATTTACTGAATTCCTAAGTAACCAAAGGTGCAGCTTCTTATTAATACTCTTAGTGGTGGTAAATGATTCTTCTCACTGTTCTGCCTTAGCATTCTTTATGTTTTTTTCTTCCTCCAGAGACTACTTGGCCATCTTAAAGACACAAGTTTGTGTTTAATCATTAGAATCTGAGTTATCACTTTTCCCTTTTTTGACTCCTCTGTACTGCTCGATTACTTTGGCATGTTTAGGTTTTGTTCATTTGGTAACATCAGACTGCATCTTAAGGAAGGGCATGTGATTCAGCTGAAGATAATTGTGTGTGCAGTAAGGTAAGGCTGCTTAGGTACCTGCGTCCAACCATTTTACATATTTTTATTGGTAACTTTTCAGAGATTCGCTAACATGGTTGAACATGGTTGAACTGAGTAGAATCCCCTGGCTGCCTAAATCATTCACCTGATAAATCCTGATTCTCATAGGTAGAGAGAAGGTTGTTACAGGTCCAACACCTGCTCCCTGAGGGCTTCAGAGCTCTCCTGCAGGAAGCCAGTGTTGAGCAGGCCCCTGGAGAGTCACAGAGATTCACAGCAGGTGATCAGGGGTGGCAGGGAGAGTTATGGCTGCAAAGTACTCCCATCCTGGATGAAGCATGCCTTAATAGTCAGTGACAGACATCAATTATCCTACCCTCCTCCTTCATGTGTTAGTAAACACATGAGTTAAGTGATTTTTGTGTGCATGGGCTGCAAATCCTCTGGAACTCTGCTTCCTTGAAATAGTCATATATTGCAGTGTTCCTGTCTCATAGAGGATTATATTTTAGATGGGAAAGTGGAAGAAATAGTTCACATAAACTCTGCAGCTGAGGCTATAAAATACAGGTAAGCAGGATGCTTTTTCAGGGAATATATGTTTTTTAAACTGTCTCAAGACATATCAGCCCTTTACTTCCCCAATTTGAATTATTTTTAGGCAGATATCAAATTGTATGATATCTTACAGATTGCATTTTTGAAATTACCTACACTACCCCCTCCTGGATTGACTCATTTTACTGAGCCCAAAAATTCTTGTTTGGTTCCTAATAACCCCCATGCAACAATAGCTACCTCTAAAGTCCTCTGACCAGGAAAGTTCTGGGGATATGTTGTTTTGGCTTCTTTCTTGATTATTAGTGTTATTGCTTTATAATATGTCCTACTAATTCACAGGGAGGAACCTAGACTAGTAGAGAACCTGGTTACCTGGCTTCTTAGCTGGGTGAATTGCTTAATATGTCTGGAATTTAGTTTCCTCATCTATAAAATGGGAATAAGAACACCAGCCTGCCTGCCATATGTGGTTATTTTGAAGGTCAAATGAAACAATGCACTTACAAATATTTTGAAGATTGTTATATTCTGTAGGAACACACAGTATCATTACTACTGCTTTACTCTGTTACTGTTACTATTACCACTCTGCTAATAACAACACTGGATGAGGTGCCGCCCAAAAACTCAACTCATTGTATTTAGTGAGTCTGACTTGCTTTGCACAAGGTAATATTACACTTTATATGGCTTAATTTTTGTCCAGGAGCCAGTTTCCACTTGAATTTTTATTTTATAAATAATTATGGAATAAGGCCTGATTAGAGAATAAAAAGAGAAAACAGTATTTAAATTGAAAGAACAAAGAGAAACAAAATCAAAAAGTGTATAAATTGTGCAGTTCTGCTGGAGGAATTATCTGTTTTTATTGTCTGTTTATTTCAGACAATGGTCCTGTATGAGATTAAGCCATTTAACATATTTATTGTGATTTCGACACTCAAAGGGATCGACTCAGCCTCTGTTCATCTGAGGAAGATAAAATGCACACTGGGCGGAACGCTTTGTGAGGCTCTGTCTGTGAAAATCATAGCATTGCTCAAACCCCATGTACACTCAAAATCTCTGGAACACGTTTTGTTAGAAGTAAATAGATTCCTGGTAGTCCTGTGCCTGAAATTTCTGAGCAGCTTGACACTCCAGTTTATCCCTGGAGGGCATTATTAGTCACTCTATTATAAAAAAAAAAATGCAGAGATAATACGTGTGTCTATATAGTATGCATGCTGAGTAATAACCAAGAGGAATGGAATATTTTCACAGGCTGCTAATGGGGAAGCTTTGCTTCCACATCAGCCACGCCTGTTGGCTTTTTACTGTCCTGCCACCACAGCATCATCTACGTGGCCTAACAGGAGACTCTGATTCCACACTTAGCATTTGTTTTCCCAGCCACAGATAAATAAAAGAGAGAGCTAGGCCTCAATGGGTGGGTTTTCATCCAGGCCGACCTAAAGCTGATGATCAAGTAGGTCCACAACACCTGAGTTCAAACAGGACCGGTTAGCTGAGGAGCAGGCAGGGGAAGAGGTAACTAGCTCAGGGTCAGACTGCTCTCAGGGGCTTGAGTCAACTGAGACCACAGCCAGGCCTGCTGGAGGCCACTGCTCAGCCATAACAAGGAATAGAGACCTTCCTTTAAGAATCAGTTAGTGGTTTGTCCCAATGAAAAGCTGTAAGTGAGTCAAAGCTCTGGTCATCACTGCTCACCTGGTATCTGTGACTAATATAGTGTATGGGGCTCAGTGGGCCATTTCCTTTTACATTGTTGAGCAATCACATGATCTAAGGATCTGTTGTTTTTCTTGCAAAATTAAAAAAAATGCATATTTCACAAAAAGTATTTGGCTTTACAGAAAATGAAGGAAGTATTGCTGACTCTGTATTATGAGTTGCTTGAGAATCAAGGAATAAGAATGTTCGCTTATATGAGAGGCTGACATCTGCAAATAGCCTCCCCCACTTCCACCCCCATCCCAAAATATACCACCTCCTGGTCAGTCCAAAGCTCAACTGGCACTCTCATACAGGAGGTTTTTCGTTACCCAGTCTGGCACCCCACTCAATTATTAAAGAATGCCCTGTTATATTTATTACAGAGGTAGCTGATATTGCTGCCAATTGTCGAATTTTGGTTTCCTGTGGTTGATTTTCATGCATGAGGAACACATAGCTGCTGGGTGGGTGCCAGTGCTCCATCAATCTCTCCAGGCTGCCTCGACCTCAGGATATGTAAGAGTAGCGGATAAATTGGAAGATCAATGACTTGTCCCTCCTGCCGCACCAGCTGCTATTGAGAAATTAATATGAGGATCACTATAAATAAAAGATAAAAGATGGTATGGCTTACAGTGTAAAATATTAAGGCTGGACACAATGTGCCGGAGGAATCTAAACCAAAAGCTAAGCAAATTAACCCTGTAAGGGCCTTCTACCACCTTTCTGGAAATCCAGTTTGAGAAAGAGAGATCATGTTGTAATGTGATAAGGATCTCCTACTAGATAGAGTCAGGAACACTAATGAGATAGTGTTCCTTCCCTTTTCTCCTTCCCTTTTCTGTGTCTTGGAGTTTTAGGACTGGAAGAGATTGCAGAGATCATTTACCCCAGACACCTCATTTTTCATGAGGAATCTGAAGACCAGGGAACTAAGTGATTTGCTTGCATATTTGCAGCTAGCTGGTGACAAGGTTGCTAATGGACCCCAGTTCCAATATTCAGTCCTTTTTTATCAAGCTATCTCCTAACAGGACAACTCTTAATAAAATCCTCGTTTTTGTGCTCTCTAGGGCTCTCTTAGAAGAGCACTAATTTGTAATCATGCCAGAAGCAGTAAAAGATGATGGTATTTGTTAATATGCACTCAAGACCAAAGGTCTACGTGTAGCATGATAGAAATGTTTGACAGATATCATTTACAGAGCACCTTTGATTCTGAGGCATCAGAGGACATTATCCATGTTTCTCCTGAGGGGGGATGAAAGGGGACGGGTGATCAGACTCAAAACTATATGCAGAGCCCAAGAAAGAGTTTGGTGAAGAACAGGAAAAGTGCTGGTTGTATTAGGAGAATACTGGTTGTGGAGGAAATTGAGGCCCGAAGGGGAGCAACTTAACCACACATGAGAGCTGAGGTTGAAGAGTCATGGGTCAGTGTTTCAGGCTGAAAGTCTAAATTCAGCTGCTGGCTCTGATGCACTATGGGTGTGTGTTAATCTGGGTGGCTCCACCCCAAAGTGGCTCTGAACCTCTGGGATCCCAGTTTCAAGTTCCACTCTGCCCTTACTGGCAGCACAGGGCATGAGAAGCAGGGCATTTGTTGCCAGACCGCTCAGTTCTGTGTATACCTTGAGTTGCAATTCCTTCTGGCTGCTTCTCAGGACAACTAGATGGGATTTAGATTCCTTAAAATGCAATTATGAATCGGGCGCCTGGGTGGCTCAGTTGGTTAAGCAACTGCCTTCGGCTCAGATCATGATCCTGGAGTCCCAGGATCGAGTCCCACATCGGGCTCCCCGCTCAGCGGGGGGTCTGCTTTTCCCTCTGACCCTCTTCCCTCTCGTGCTCTCTGTCTTTCATTCTCTCTCTCTCAAATAAATAAAATCTTAAAAAAAAATGCAATTATGAATCTGTTGGCCTTGACTCTGGGTTCTACCCATGAATTTATTTGTACTCGGCAGAGAGCATTTAATTTCTCATCTCCTACGTCACTGAAGCCTCTCTTTAGAGCCTCTCCTCACTCTCACCTGTTAATAATCAGAAGTCAGCTACATGAATCATTCAGTTCAGGCTCCATAGCTTCTGAAGACAAATGCGCTTGAAAAAAGAATAGTGGGATGCTGATTTTATTTAAAGTCAAGTCACCTACTGGGTGACAAAGGCTGATTCTCTCTTTAGCAGGTTAAAAAGAATCCCCAATCTGAAACTCTCACTTTTTTAAAAACAAAACAAAACAAAACTACTGTCAGTGCTGTTTCTTAACGGTCAAAAAGTACGCATTACAAAAGGGAGAAAAAAAAATTGGAGATCAATGCCAACTCTCCCTGAAGTACCTGCCTCAGTTGAGAAATGAATATCAAGATCACTATAAATAAAAGATAAAAGATGATGGGGCTTTTTAGTAAAACATGAAGCCAGTTACAATGTGATGTATCAAGTTTAACCAGATTAACTCCCTGGGATAAACAGGGGCTTGGTTTTTCGTTGGATTTGAAAAATGAACTAGTATTAAAAAAATAAGCTTATATATGAAGGGAGTCATCCAGGGGCTCAAAAAGGAGAATTCCATTTCTTTCCTTTTAGGTAGTCTCTCTTAGACACCTGCACAAGATTTGGAAAATGCTTTCCCTTGGGTAACAACAACAAGAACAAGAGGAATCACTCAGCATTCTGCAAAGATGCACCAACCGATCTTATTGGTTGATGTGGTAGCTGGAAGCTATGTTTAGGGGATGGAGTTATTTTTTGCATTTTAATCCACAAGCTTTGCTCAGGAAATATGCTTTCCATTAGGATGTACACAAATCATTTTTCTAATATACAATTCATTAGATTAATGTTAGTATTAGACCTTCGTAGAGTGCATATGTGTCTTGGGCATTTTTCCAGAAATGCATTATGTAACACATGGATTTCCAATTCATAATTGCAAAGGTTTCAAAACCTGAGCTCTGGAGGAGACTTTAGAAATAGGCTAGCTGCAATGAATTTTTCACTCCTGTGTCTAACTAGTCTCCCCACATTGTGTCTCTTTTGCAGAAAATGAGATCAAAATAAAAATAAAATCTTGGTCCAGTTGAAGCAATTATTTTGATCTGTTGAGATAGATAGCCAGAGTTTTTGTCTAAGTCTGTTGGGTATAGACTCCTTTTCCTGCATGCTTTGACCTTCTCTCTAACCCTGAAAGAATGTAGATGGGTTGGGTGACTCATTCACTTTTGGAGCGGTGAGCTGAATTATTTAGCATAAGCAATGGGAAAAGTGGAGGAGTAAGTGGGGAGAAATAATTTTAAGCTATATCTTTAGCTGGAGGAAAATTGGCCTACCTACATAAGAGTAAATATGGCATATGCAATGATTCAAATACTCAAAGATGTCTGTTTTAGCAATAAAGACTAGATCTGGACACAATCCCTGGCATAGTCAGACATACACCTGCATGTTCACTATATCAAAAGAACCACAGAAGTGTGTTGAAAACTGCTTAAGTGAGAGACATAAACACAACTACAGATGAACGGACAGGAATTCAAGACTTTAAATGCTGGACTGCTGGCAAAGCAGCCAGCCAATTTTCAATTGTGAGACACTAGGTTCACATTGCAGACATGCTAGAATGTTTGTTCTTCCCTGCCCAATCTTTTAGGGAGGATATTAAACACCCCTGTTAAATGTCTGCAAGTGATTGCCAAAGTGAAGCTTTTGAAAATGATGGCTGTGATCTTTAATAAGGTTGTGCCCTTGTCAAGAGTCTCAGAATTTCCAATGTGTTTTCAAATGAACAATTTTTTTTTTTTGGATGATATACATGTCTAACTCACAGCGAGAAATATCCACATATAGTTGAAGTTAGGGACCAGCTGGTGGAAATTTATATGGTTATCTCCTGACCTAACCTTTAGGTTAAAGAAATGTATGTATGTATGTAAAGCTAAAGAGTATGTAAAGACTCATACATACATTTGTATGTATGTAAAGCTAAAGAGTATGTAAAGCTAAAGAACCTTTAGCTTCTTTTTGTTCCTTGGTTGTGGTTAAGCTAGATCTTGCCTCGGGGGCTTTGCTCCTGCCATTTTCATTTTTCTGGATTATTTCCAGAGAGTTTTCCGTAAATGGCTCCATTCTATTCCTTGGCACTCCCTCCTTAAAAATATTTTGTCTTGATTATCCTAGTAGCCTAACTTAGTCACAATTTATCTTATTACAATATTTCCTTCACAGCACTTACTAATTTTTCAAGAATAGTATGAGATAATAAAAATAACACTTACCTTTTTTGTCTATTTGTATTTAGATGAACTTCTTCCCGAAGAACGCAAGCTCCACTATGGCAGAGATTGTGTTACCTTTCTCATTACCCATTCTACACCAGCCTTGGAACAGTGTCTGACATGGTCACTCAAGGTCTGTTGATTGAGTATGTAAAGAATGTTATGAGTACATGAATGGGCTTGGAATTATTTGAGGTCACTTTTAATGATGGCTAGGGTTAGTGATTAAATTAAAATTGTAGGTCTTAGAGCTGGAAGTGATCTTGTTCACTCTCATAGTTGGGGCAAAACTCTCCCTTCTATAGCATCTCTGATGGGTGATCAACCAGTCTGTGCTTGAACAACTGTATGTGAAAGACATACCTATGATACTGTCTTCTTTGGCTTCAGAGAGATTGCAGCCTTCTATGGCGGTTTGTTCCCTGCTATACACGTATAATTAGGAGAAAACTCTTTGATTTATCCAGAACCTTCTCTCAGTCCTCTCACCTTTTCCTCCTTGTTCTAGTTCCTAGGGAATAGACAGGACAACGTTTCTTCTAAATTACATCTTTTCGGTTTGTATGCCTTCTTATCAAAAAATTAGTGCAGTGCTATGGCAAAATTCACTTTGATTGTCTCCCACTTAGTCCCACATTTCTTATTAGTATTTAGAGATAATTTGTCTTAATAGTTCACATTATATTTGAGGGAGTATAGAAATAAAAGAGATCTAGGGGGTATGCCAGAAGCAGTCAGACATATTTTAACTTGTCTTTAATGTATTCAGTGCTGGTGCTATGGGGAATTGAGTGGTATAGTCACAGAATTATTGCCATTGCTTAAAAAATCTATTCATAGTGAGGGACGCCTGGGTGGCTCAGTCGTTAAGCGTCTGCCTTCGGCTCAGGTCATGGTCCCAGGGTCCTGGGATCAAGCCCCACATCGGGCTCCCTGCTGCACGGGAAGCCTGCTTCTCCCTCTCCCACTCCCCCTGCTTGTGTTCCCTCTCTCACTGTCTCTCTCTCTGTCAAATAAATAAATAAAATCTTTAAAAAAATCTATTCATAGTGAAAGATATGGTAACTTGGGAAGCTCTGCTTGATGGGGAAAGTGTCAGCCACATCTTAGAGTTCTGAGTATTTCTCAAACAGTTGTGATACAAAACATCTCTCCTTCTTTTTTGGTGTGTTCAGCTAGTCTACAAAAAGCATACCTCATATTCCTAAAATATTGATGCCTTAGTTGACATTCTTTTGGGTCTTAAAGGACCAACATATGTGCCTGGTAGTGTAGAGTTACACAGACCCTGGGTATTTAGGTCCTACTGAAAGCCCCATGGAGTCATTGTTGCATGTCTGTTCACCAATATGTATGAATGGGAGAAAATAGAAGTCCTGGCTTGTGGATCGAGGTAAGCCAAAACTCCTTTCATTTTCGCTGTGACAAACTGGTACAGAGGTATAAGGTATCTGAAAACAGCTTTACAGGTTTTGATAGAAATCTTAAGTGGGATGTAAAGAATATATGACAAAAAGAACAGCAAGTAAGTACTGCTGGGAAGCTTTTTCAAGAATAGTCAACACAATAATAATTATAGGAACGACAACAAGAAGATCAATTTTAAAAGATTTAGAATGGCACCTAGTTCTAAGCAAGTTGCATGTGTTAATTCCATGCCGTAGCCCTAAAAGAGGGGTGCAGTCATTACCTTATTTTTCAGATGAGGAAACGAGACACAGAAGTTCAGTAACATACTGAGGTCTCACCACTAAGAAGTGGTGGAGTTGAGAAAAAGACCCAGGCAGACCAATTTCAGAGCTGTTTTTCTGAACCAGTAGTTTATATACCATAGGTAATATTTATACATTTTGAAATCACTTTGTAAGTACTATTTTGACCCATGAAGTACACAGGGAATACCCACGGAAATCAGCATTATAATTACCTTGATTTTCTTTAACAACAAACTGTTAACTTTTTGAAATTCAATATTCTTCCCAACTTCTTAAAAATTCAAAAATTAAGACCTAACAAAAATAAATGTATTGGAAATTCAGTTCTAGAGAGCAACTGAAAGAATATAGCCATGAGGATGTAAAAAAGGAAATAAAGCAGAAACCAGACCCCTAAACCCCATGATGAAGCTGCACATTCTTAGGTAAAGGGGCACTTAGTGCTTCCTTAATACCTTGTTCACAGAAGCCAAGAGTCTCCCCTTCATCACGATTTGCTGTCTGATCCTACCAGGGTCATCTCCCTCTTGAAGTCTCTAAGTTTCTATAAAATGAGGGAGCTGGAACAACCCAGCTTTTAACAGTCTGTGCATTTGGGAGTCTATGTAAATGCTGAATGTCTTTATCATGACAGTTTATTTTGTTCTTAACTATTCCTCTTCTTCTGATTTTTATGTAATTTTTAATACATAGCAGAAAAGAAAAAAAAAAAAAAAAAAAAACAACCCAAGCTGAAAGTAACTGACACACTAACTCTAACTTTCCATTCTTATTTCACTGCCAGTTCAGCAGAACACCTTCTGTAGAATTCTGATGCAGACCATGAAAACACACTGTAAGAGTTCCAGAGTCTTTCCCACATGTGGTTGTCCTGTTTTCCACCAGCAGCACTATCATGGACTGTCATCTGCAAATCCATCAAAAGGAAATTAAGTAATAGAATATCAGTGCTATTGGAGGAAGAAGTCCTAGAACTGATCCTTACTGTGTGAAACTTCAGCCATATACAAAAATCAACATTAAAGGTTAAACCTTAAAGGCAGTATATTCCTGTGAATAGAGGGAGAACATAACACAAATAATATACAATGCTAACATTAAGTATACACATATATACATACATGGTCTTGAAATTATTCAGAGATATTAATTGGATTAATTTTGGGAGCAATAGAGCATTATTTTTTTTTTTCATAGAGAACCTTATTCTTTAAAAGACATATTCAGAAACACATATATATCCCTGCTGGGCTCTCATATATTCAATTGATTCCAGTCATTTTTCCATTTCATTTCCTCGTATATTTATTCTAGGATTAGTCCTTTTTGGACAGGAGTTTGTATCTATAGAAATAACTTGTGTCATGACCCCAAAGTACTCAGGCTTGTTTTTGGCATCTGGGGGCATCTGGTGGGGAAGGTGACCAATTGTATGGCAGGAGAATTAAAAGGTGAACCTGAGAATGAGACTTAGGTCTTAATTTCAAAGGAAAAAGAGAAGGATGGCAGTGAAAACCGTTGGAATAAAGGACCTCTCAGAAGAATCAATTTTAGAGTAATTCATTGGTTAATGGCCACCCTCAATTTACCAGTGATTTGGGTTTATGAAGTATCCCTGAGTAACTGTATCACTCTTTCATAGGATCTATATAACCATAGCTTTTATCTTCCTGGAATTAGTTGGTGATAATATGCATAGAGAATGGGACCTGTGAATCCATGTCTCCCCCAAATTGAAGACACTCATTAGGGTATAGGTTTAACCCAAACTGCAAATGATTTATTCATACTATACCCGCTGAGGCTGTATCCCATCATTCTTATTCGTTAAAGGAAATACATGGTTGACTTTGAGAAGAAAAATAGCAGCATACTGACAAAGTACTTCCAAACTTTTTGAACAAAGTTCAGTGTTCACCCACCAAAAGCAGATCAACTCATTTAGTGTTGTGGGAAATAATGTTCTCACTTTTTCATTGCCACTAAAGGAATTTTAACATTTGTTGGGTATATCACCCATAGAATGCCATGCTTACACTTATTCATAACAGGACCTGTTATTTTTAATGCAAACTCATATAAGAAGCCTCGAAATAAATACCCAGTGCTTTTAGGAGTCACATGGTTTAGGTTTCTCGGATGTGGACTCAGACTTGCATCACAAGAATTCTGATCTGGGCTTGTCAAATTATTTCCTTGCAACCAAGAAAAAATTGTTCATCTGAATTTAAAGTCCAATTAAATAAATGTGATGGTGGTTGATAAAGCCGACTAGAATAGCAGCTAAGCATTTGCAACGGCGTGGATGGAACTGGAGGGTATTATGCTGAGCGAAATAAGTCAATCAGAGAAAGACATGTATCACATGACCTCACTGATATGAGGAATTCTTAATCTCAGGAAACAAACGGAGGGTTGCTGGAGTGGTGGGGGGTGGGAGGGATGGTGTGGCTATGTGCTATGGTGAGCGCTGTGAATTGTGCAAGACTGTTGAATCACAGATTTGTACCTCTGAAGCAAATAATACATTATATGTTAAAAAAAGAAGAAGAAGAAGATAGCAGGAGGGGAAGAATGAAGGGGAGGAAATCGGAGGGGAGATGAACCATGAGAGACGATGGACTCTGAAAAACAAACTGAGGGTTCTAGAGGGGAGGGGGGAGGGAGGATGGGTTAGCCTGGTGATGGGTATTAAAGAGGGCACGTTCTGCATGGAGCACTGGGTGTTATATGCAAACAATGAATCATGGAACACTACATCAAAAACTAATGATGTAATGTATGGGGATTAACATAACATAATAAAAAAAAAGGCGAAGCTAAAAAAAAAAAGAATAGCAGCTAAGTGTGTATGTTCAGGAGCTGGGCAGTCAGGGTTTGAATTTTAGCTCTACCACTATAGCTTTGCAGTCGTTGGCAAATTATTTAACCTCTCTGTGCCTAAATTTCTTCACCTGAAACTGAGCTTCTTCATCAATGGTAATAAATAAACGTAACAATCTCAGAGGGTTAATATAGGGAATAAATGATAAGCAAATTTCTTAAAAGCTTAAAGCAATGCATGGCTTATAAAATAATTTTTAAATGCTGGTAATTATTAGTAAAACAATATCCCCATATTGTTCATTAAATTATCTCAAAATAATAATAATAGGGGCATGTTATTTCAGTAGTTTTATTTTTATTTTTTGGTCACAAAAATTAGAATAATTTCACCTTTAACAGGAAACAAAGAGGAAAAACAGGTTCTTAACCTGGTCACATAATTCAGAAATGTTTCTAAACTAGTGCCATCTGCTTTGAATCAGTCATAGCCAGAGAAAGTTTATTGTCCCACTAAAGTGATAGCCTTATATTTTTGTGGCATAAAAAAAAAAGATAAATACTAGATAAGATATATGTCCTTAGGCGTAGTCATGCCACATATAGTGGAAAATTATCCCTGCTGGGTTCAACCGTTGTGATCCAGAGTCTGTCAATGCCTATTATCAGAAGCAAGAAGGCATAAGAACCATATGTGTTTGCCATTAGGTCGATCTACAGCATTGATACTGTCAATCAGCCTCTGAGAGTACCCTCCCTGTGAATAACCCCCTGTGCTCTTTTGAGCATGCTCAGATGGAGTCTACCATCAGTGTGGTAGAAGTTAACTCTCTTTATAAGACTGTATACAAATTGAAGGGTGAAATGAACAAATATTGACCAAGTTCATGGCTGTACAAATTAGGGAAATAGTTAAATAATAGAGGTATGAAGAATCAGGCAAATGCTTATTTGGCATGGAACAATAAAGCTGTTTCTTGGTAAGAAACAAAAAAGTTTGCCAAAAATGAAAGCCCCGAGTAGTGCTACTGTGGCCTGACCACAGTATCACAACAAATAAACACACACACACGTGCACACAGGCACAGACAAAAGGAAGCCCTCTTTGCACTACTGCCCCAAAGTACTTCAGTGGGTCTTCGGAATGAGCAAAGTAGGTTGATACGTGCCCTTTATAAGCTGGGTCTACCAAACTGGTTACTAACAGAGTAAGAAAAGGATAGTTCTGATAACATGAGTAATTGAATGCTCAAAGGAGTTCTCAGATGATGAGCAAATGAATGGATAAAAAAATAAGCCGAATTTGTTACATGTTTGTTCCTTGTTTACTACAGTAGAAAATAGATGTAGAAGTACAAAGCTTCAGAGTTCTTAAAACCTGGGAAGAACACTATCATATTCTCCTTTGATTTAGGACTGTATTGCCCAAAATCATTGAGCTGTCTATCTTCACTGACTGTTCTACAGGACAGAAGGCATTTCTGCTAATTAGTGAAAATATTTTGCAAGTATCTCTGGACTGAAGTTTCAAGACATAGGTTGAAAACATGAACTTCAGTTGTTTCTCAAATAATTTTCCTTTCACTTTAAAATCAAGTTATTTGTAATACTTACCAAAGAAAACAACACAAAGAAGCAAAATGTAATAAATCTGTTAAAAGAGATTAAAAACATGAAAAATGTATCCTTAAAAATTTCACTATCATGAGAATTATATACTCCCAAGAAATGGAAATATTTTACATTGACCTTGAAAAGGGTACTCAAGAGACTAATGTCATATACAAACACACACACATACACACAGAGAGATTGAGAAGACGAATGAGTCACCACCCAGAATCCCCTTTTCTAAATAGGTAAACAGAGCTCACATTCATGAGAGAGGCCTATTGGGCAGAAAACACCTTTGCAAGGGCAGAGCAAACCTGTAACAGACACCAATTCCATGAACTGTAGTTCTTTATGTAAACAAATAAGTAATTAAGTAGATAAGTAAGGAATGAAAGAAAAAAAGAATAAAGAGAACCAAAACCAAGAAAACCCAGGGAAAATTGTATGAAAGCAACAAAGTGTACAAACAGACCCCAAAGGAAACAGGAATAATTCAGGGAACCAAATATAATCAAGTCAAAAATAAAATAAAGCAGATTTCTTAATTAGCATTATGAAAAAATAGGGGAAAGATTAAGTGAAGAAATGTCAACTTAAAATATATACATATGTATAATATGATATATATACATATATATAAATTCACACATATATAAGTATATATAATTTAGTATATATACATATATACTAAAATATTAAAAGGATGGATAATAAAAGAAAATGTAATATTGTTAGGATAGGCATTCTAAGAACAGAGAAGAGAGATAATGAGAGTGTTACATTAGTTTCCTATTGCTGAATCAACAAGTTACCTCAAACTTAGTGACTCAAAACAACATTATCTTATGATTTCATGCATTAAAAATCCAGCACGTGTCCCACTGGGCTAAAATCAAGCTGTCAGTAGGGCTGCATTCCCTTTTGGAGACTCTAGGGGAGAATCCATTTCCTTGCCCTTTCCAGCTTCTAGAGACTGCCCTCATTCCTAGACTCATGGTCCCTTTTCTCATCTTCAAATCCAGCAGTGACAACCAGAGTCTTCCCCTCATCACATACTCTGACCTTTCTTCCATTGTTACATCTTCTTTGAGTCTTCTGATTCTGTGTTTTAAGGAGCCTGATGATTACATTGGGTCCACCTGTATAATCCAAGACAATCTTATTTTAAGGTTAGATGATCAGCAACCTTAATTCCGTCAACTTTAATTCCTCTTTGCCGTGTAACCTAACATACTCTCAGGTTCTTGGAGTTGGCCGTGGGTATCTTTGAGAGGGAGTTGGGCAGGGATTCAGCCTACCTACCACAGGTAGAAATAATCAAAGAAGGATTTTTAAAAATCATTCAGACCACAAGTAAGTATGGTTCTTTAGTTTACAAAGTGCAGAAAGGGTTTAAATGATGAAAATTATTTACCAAGGCTTAATTCTGCTGGATATTGAGTTGATCAAAAAAAAGAGAAAAACATAAAATTTTCTAGATGGAAAAAAATAGAGATTACATACAAAGCAACAAAAAATATTAAAGTTGGATTTCTCAGTAGTATTAGATACTATAAGAAAATAAAACAATGCTACCAAATTTTGTGAAAAATGGTTTTAATTATAACATATGAGTAGCAAAATTATAACTTGAATGTGAAAACAAAATAAAAAGTTTTGTACCTACAAGGATGTAAAAAAATTATATACAGGTCACACAAACTAAATGAAAGAAATTTCTCAGATATTTGAACAAAATAAAAAAGACTCAAGAAGGCGAATATTGTGATACATAAAAGAAGTCAAATATATTGGGTACAGAAAACTAAAAGAAACCCAGTATAACATGAAGATGTGTTATTCTTTATTTATAGAACATTTCCCCTGAGGACTCAGCTCCATTTCAGCAATGTAAGCTTACACTTTTTTTCAGTTGGGTCTTACCATACTACTTGCTTGTGAATAATATGGGATATATTACATATAATATATAATAAAATATGATTTTAATTTATATCAAAATATACCATGTACATTATGTTAGTTATTTATGTGAAATATAATATATATTGTGAAATGTAGATACCTAGAGTTCACAGGACACAGTAACAGAGAGTGGCAAGTTACACAGAGAGAAGGACCTCTGAAGATCTGCAAAGGGTCCCCCTCCTTGAATTCTCAGCTGTGTGCTGATAAGCACATGCATGTGAGGAAACCACCAAAGTCAAGGAAAAAATAATCTGAAAGGATTAGAAGAAACAACATCCACTAATCAGAGTGAAAAACCTCATGGTTTTCAACTAAATTAATCAACTAATATTTCAACTAAAAGGCAGAAATTTTTATATGGCACATAAAAGAAATGACCAATTATATGTGATGTAAAAGAAACCACTTTAAATATAAGGCACAAATAATTTAAAAGTAAATGGATGGAGAAAAAAAAGTATACCATGCTAATATTAATCAGAAAAAACCTGGAGTGGCTATGTTAATATTAAAAAATCAAATTTCAGTGCAGAAAATATTACTGGGTATAAAAAGGATCATTTCATAAAGATAAAGATTCAATTCATCAAGAAAACAAAGTAATCCTAAATGTTTATGCATCTAAAATCAGAGTTTCAAAATATATAAGTCAAACACTGATAGAATTACAAGAAGTAGACAAATTGATGAAAACTCTAAAACATTGTTTTCATGAGATACCACAAAATACTTATCAGAATGTATGTAATTAAAAGTATTGGCCACAATGAAGAACTAGATTAATGGAGAGATATTCCATATTCATGGATAGGAACACTCAGTATTGTCGAGATGTCACTTCTTCTCATTTTGATCTAAAGATTCAGTGCAATTCCATTTAAAAACCCAGCAGGTTACTTTGTAGATATCCACAAACAGATTCTAAAGTTTATATAGAAAAACAATAGACACAGAATAGACAACACAATATTAAAAGAGAATCATGTTAGAGAACTGACACTATCTGACTTCAAGACTTAATATAAAGGTACAGTAATCAAGATAGTGTGGTAATGGTGAAAGAATAGACAAATAGATCAATGGAACAGAATAGAGAGCCCAGATATAGACCCACATACATATAGTTAATTGATCTTTGACAAAGGTGCAAGGACAATGAATGTAGCAAAGATAGTCTCTTCAACAAATGGTTCTGGAACAACTGGATATCCACATGTGAAAAAAATTAACCTAGGCACAGACCTTAGACTCTTCACAAAAATACATTCAAATGGATTATAGACTTAAATGTAAAATGTAAAATTATAAAATAACAGGAGAAAATCTAGATGATCTTGGGCATGGCAATGGCTTTTAAGATACAACACCAAATACACAGTCCATAAAAGAAAGAACTGATAAGCTGGACTTCATTAAAATTAAAAACTTTTGCTCTATAAAAACACTATCAAAAGAATGAGAAGACAAGCTACAGACTGACAGAAAATATTTGCAAAAGATATATCTGATAAAGGACTATTATCAGAATATACAAAGAACTCATTAAACTTAACAAAATCAACTTGATTAACAAGTGGGCAAAAGGCCTGAACAGACACCTCACCAAAGAAGATGTAAAGATGGCAAATAAGCATCATACCATATATTATCAGGGAAATGCAAATTAAAACAACAGGGTATTACTACATGCCTATTAGATTGGCCAAAATCCAAAACACTGACATCACCAAATAATACTGAGGATGTGAAGCAACAGGAACTCTGATGCATTGCTTGTGGGAATGTAAAATGGAGGACAGTTTGAAAGTTTCTTATAAAATTAAGCATACTCTAACCAAACAATTCAGCAGTTATGTGCCTTGGTATTTACCCAAAGAATTTGAAAAGTTATATCCACACAAAAACCTACACAGAGATGTTTATGGCAGCTTTGTTCATAATTGCCAAAACTTGAGAGCAACCAAGATGTCCTTCAGCAAGTGAATGGATAAATAAACTAGGGTACAACCAGACAGTGAATATTATTCAGCACTAAAAAGAAATGAACTATCAAGCTATAAAAAAGATATAAGAGAACCTTAAATGCATATTAGTAAGTAAAAGAAGCCAATCTGAGAAGACAGTGTACTGTCTGATTCCAACTGTATGACATTCTGGAAAAGGCAAAACTGTGAAGACAGTATATAATCAGTGGTTTCCAAGGGTGGGATAGAGGGAAAGGATGACTGTAAAAAGATTAGTGGTTTCCAGGGGTTAAAAGGAGGGGAAGGGGTAAATAAGCAGAATACAGAAGATTTTTAAGGACTTGAAACTACTCTGTACAATACTGTAATATGGATACATTTTGTTACACAGTTGTCCAAACCTAGTGATGTACAACACCAAGAGTGAACCCTAATGTATACTATGGACTTTGGGTGATAGTGATGTTTTGGGTGATAACAGTAATTGTAGGTTCATCAGCTGTAACAAATATATCACTCTGGTGGGGATGTTGATGGTGGGGGAGACTATGCATGTATGGTGGTATGGGGTATATGGGAAATGGCTGTACCTTCCATTCAATTTTGCTATGAGACTAAAAGTGCTCTAAAAAAGTAAATTATATTAAAAAAAGAAAGAAAACACAAAAAGAGTAATTCATCAAGCACACTTTTAGAATGTAAAACTTATACTACTCATAAAATACTGTTCACCTATATAGACAAAATCATCTATAGTTCATAATCCATTGTTATTAGATATAATGTTAAGATACTGAGGCAATATATAGAGCTAACAAAACATAAAGATATACAGGAAGAATGCAGAGCAAATCTGTATGTCTACATTGTGTAGTAATTCTGTGATTTTATTTTCAACATCATTAACCTATCCATAGAATTAGAATTATCAGCTTTTCTTCTGGGAAAACTCTTTCTGCTTGATTTCCAGAATACCACACACTTCTGGGATTCCTCCCACTTTTCTGGCACCCCCCCCCCCTTACTCTCCCTTGCTATTCCCAACTCATCTCTTCAATCTCTAAATGCTGGGCTGTTCCTGGCTCTATTCTTGCATTCCATCTTTTTCTTTCCACACTTAAATTCTGTTGGTGATCTCATCCAATCTCATAGCTCAGAATATCATTAACAGTAATAACTCTGAACTTTTTATCTCTAGCCCAGACTTCACTCCTGAACTCGTCTCATATATCCAACTGATTACTTGACATCACTACTTTGTCATTTAATAGGCATTTAAAACTTAATATACCCTCTAAACAAATACGCACCTAGCCACACATGCTCTTCCCATAGACTTTCCAAAATAGAAAAGAGCAGTTGCATTCTGCCAGGTATTCAGTTACAAAATGTTGTGACTTATCTTTGACTTTTTTCTTTCTCTCTCCTTTCACATCCAATACACCAGCAAAATGTGTCAGCTCTATCTTTGAAATATAGCTAGAATTTGACATTTGTCACCACTTCCACTATTACTACCAGGATTAAGCTTTCATTGTCTCCCACCTTGATTATTATCCTCTCTGAAATCTGTTCTCAACACAGTGACCAGATAACCTTTTGAGAGTATAAGTCAGATAAATTATGTGACTTCAGTGTTTTCTCCTCTCACCCAAAGTTAAAGCTGAAGTCTGTACAATGCTGTGCAAAGTCCTACATGATTACCTCCATGTTTATACTTGACCTCATCTCCTCCACCTCTCCTTTTTTCTCACTCTGTTCCAGACACGGTGTACTCCTTTTGTACTCAAAAATATAGTAGGCAAACATTTTCACTTGCTATTCCCTTTGCATGAATTGATATTCTTTTCAGTATCTACATAACTTGTTCACTTACTTGTTTAGGTCTTTTCTCAAATGTCACTGTCATTAGACCTGCTTGGTTTTTCTATCCAACTTGCAGCCCTACTAATACTCCCTATCTTCCTAAAAGCTTCCCCTCTGATGTAGAATCAGTTAAATTAATGAATGAAGTAAGCAATATCTGACTTTAAAAGTAAAACATCAGCTGTGAACACTTGTTAAGTGATGGGGTCATTGGGATATAAATAAAATAATTAGAAGTTTAGGCCTTACCTTTCACTATCCATTCCCTCAGGGTTCTGCTGTGGTGAATAAAGAGCACAATGAGATAGGACTAATTAATAGCTTAAATTGATTAGGAGCACAAAAATTCCATAATAGGAATGTGATAAAAATTGTATCTGAGATCCTTAACAAAATATTAGCCAATTGAATCTAAAAAGTATTAAAAAAAACCAACAAATGGGATTTGTCCCAGCTATGAAAAACTGGTTCAACATTCAAAAATTAATGTAATCCATCACATCAAAAGAAAAATCACATGACCATATTAATGCATGCAGAAAAGCCATTTGACAAAGTCCTATACTCATTGATGGTAAAAACTCTCAGTAAATTAGGAAGAGAGGGGAACTTTCTTAACTTGATAAAGACTATTTGCAAAAACCCTACAGCTAACATCATATTTAGTGGAGAGAAATTTAAAAGCTTTCCCACTAAGATTCAGAACAGGGCAAGGATGTCCTCCCTTGTCATTCCTTTTCAACATTGTACTGGAAGTCCTTGCTAATTTAATAAGGCAAGAAAAGGAAATAAATAGTGTACAAATTGTGAAAAAAGACATAAAACTGTTCACAGATGACAATTATCTATATAGAAATCCTTAAAGAATTAGCAAAAACAAAAAAAAACCAAAAAACCAAAAACCCTCCTGGAACTAATAAGAGATGGTAGCAAGGTTGCAGGCTCCAAGGTTAATATACAAAAGGCAATTGCTTTCCTGTATACCAACAATGAACAAGTGGAGCTTGAAGTAAAAACACACCATCTACATTAGCACCACCAAAAATTAAAAACTTCAAATACTTTAGTATAAATCTAGTAAAATATGTACAAGGAAAACTGCAAAACTCTGATGAATGAAATCAAAGAGTAAGTAAATTGGGAGATATTCCATGTTCATGAATAAGAAGACTCAATATTGTCAAAATGTCAATTCTTTACAACTTTATAGAAGTTCAATGCAATACCAATAAAAATCCCAGTAAGTTATTTTATGGAAATCAAACTGATTCTGAGGTTTATATGGAGAAGCAAAAGACCCAGAATAGCCATTATATTATTTTTTTTAAAGATTTTATTTATTTATTTGTCAGAGAGAGAGAGAGAGCACACAAGCAGGGGGAGCAGCAGGCAGAGGGAGAAGCAGGCTCCCTGCTGAGCCTGATGTGGGACTCAATCCCAGGACCCTGGGATCATGACCTGAGCTGAGGGCAGACACTTAACTGACTGAGCCACCCAGGCATCCCTAGCCATCATATTATTAAAGGAGAGAACCACATTGGAAGAATGGTACTACCTGACTTCAAGACTTACCATAAAGCTGCAGTATTAAGGCAGTGTGGTTTTTTGTTTTTTGTTTTTTGTTTTTTTTTAAGTAAGCTCAATGCCCAACGTGGGGCTCGAACTCAGGATCCTGAGATCAAGAGTTGCATGCTCCACCAACTGATCCAGCTAGGCGTTCCAAGACAGTGTGGTATTGGCAGAAAAGTGAATAGATCAATGGAATAGAACGAAGAGCCCAGAAACAGACCCACATAAATATAGTCAACTGATCTTTGACAGAAGAGCAAAGGCAATACAATGGAGCAAATATAATCTGATCAACAAATGGTGCTGGAACAACTGGACGTGCAAAAAAATGAATCTAGACACAGATCTTTTACCCTTCATAAAAATTAACTGAAAATGGATCACAGACCTAAATTTAAAACACAAAACTATAAAACTCCTAGAAGATAACAACAGAAGAAAACCTAAATGACCTTGGGTATGACACTGACTTTTTAGATAGAACACCAAAGACATGATCCATGAAAGAAATAATTTAGACATCATTAAAATTGAGAATTTCTGTTCTGTGAAAATTGCTGTCAAGAACTGAAAAGACAAGCCAGAGTAGGAGAAAATCTTTGCAAAAGACACATCTTATTGTTAGGATGGAGTGGCAACTTTTAAAGCTCTTTATACATGGAACTGGTGTAATTTATTTTGGTATACAGTATAGTATGGTATATATGGTATATGGTATATGTTATGAGACCTAATTTTATTTTCTTTTACATGGATATACAGTTTTCTCATCGATTTTAATGTTTATTCTTAGATCTTTAGATTATAATTTCACTTTTGTCGTGATCAAACTTTCAAGAAAGACTTGGAGAACTATTTGTGACATACTTTTCGGTTTAATTTGTATATGTGTTCATTCATGTAGTAATGCCGTAATGTTTGAATTGTAGTAGCTTTATAGTAAATGACATTGCTGCCTGTGAGTAAACAGATACCTTCTAATAAGATTTATTATTCGTACCTGAATGCCTCCAGATTATATTCTTTTTTCAGACTCTTTACTGTTCACTCAATTTAAATTCAGAGCTGATACATATTAAAAACTGAACTAAAATGGCTAACATGTTTTAGCTTTTCTTTATATTCTAGATTTAAAATAGGGGAGAATAATAGAATGCAACATTTTTAAAAACCTCTAATGACTCACATTTCCTATCTCTAATTAAAACAAAATACCCTGTGGAATACCTTTGCATCATTTACCCAGTTTCATTAATTCTGACTACTGAAGTTAATTTAAATTCACTCTTGTAAAATGAGAGCTCAGTACCAGCTTTTTTTCTCTGTTAGCATACTCAGTGAGACTTACAAATAGTTATCTGCTACATGGTAAACAGTAAACAGTCTTGTCTATTACAAATAATCTTAGTCAATAAATGTTATTTATGCTCCATTTAAGAATAAAGATGTTAATCTGAGATCACAAAAGGATGTTTTTGTTAAAGCTAAAAGCAATTCTTCTGTGATTAGTTGCATATGCACATCTTACCCAATTTCTTTCATCTTCTCTGACAGTTGTGCAGAAAGAAAACTAGATACAAGAATGCAAGTTAAATCCACTATAAATGAAACTGCACTGTAGCCCTTGTATCTTCAGTGATTCCTAGATCATTTCTATGCTCAAGCCTTCATTCTGTCCTTTCTTCCTAAATAGAATTTTAAGAAGTTAGCCAAGGCCTAATGAAAACAACTGATTTAGATTTAGGGGATTTGAAGCCAAGTCCGAAATTTGCATTTTTGATCATTTAGGAAAGTTCCTTAACTGCTATACCTAGGCTCAGTTTCCACATTTGTTAAAGGGTAAACATAGCTGTTAACATGGCTTTTGTGAGGATTAAGATGCTGATACATATGGAAATGCCTATCATTCTGATTGGATGTTTTTTAAATGTTGACTAAAATTTAAATAGATGAACATAAAAAGAAACACACAAAAATGTCCCATCATCATTTCATTACCCAGGCAAACCTCTGTGGTCTACTGATATGAAAAGGGGCTTTTCTTTTCTTTCTTTCTTTCTTTTTTTTTTTTTTTGTTAGAAAAAGAGAGAGTGAGAGAGCAAGCCCATGTGTACACATGCAGGGGTGAGGTAGGGGCAGAGGGAGAGGGAGAGAGAATCTTAAGCAGATTCCATGCTCAGTGGGGAGCCCACACAGGGCTTGACCTCACGACTCTGAGATCATGACCTGAGCCAAAATCAAGAGGTGGCCTCTGAACCGACTGAGCCACCCAGGCAAAGAGGCTTTCCTCTTTAAGTAGTTTTCTCTGTCCTGGTTTCTGAACACTTCCTTAAGCTGCTTTTGGAGATAGGAAATGACATTTCAGGAAGTTTTATTCAAATTCTTTATGCCTTTACTTTAGGAAAGATTAGTAGATGTGCTGAGCTCTGCCAAGTCAGAGAGAATATTGGAGTATTCTCTCTTCCTCCTTCTAGATAGCCACCATCATTTGGTATGGCATAAGCCTTTCTTTGGCTTGATTGTGGTTAGTATATTTGTCTGCTGGATTTCCAAAATATTTTTAGTGTTCATTTGTTTAGGCTGAGAGGATTGGGGGCTATATTTTTAAAAGGTTATCCCTCCCTTCATTTTGGAAGACCTTTTAAATTGTGATGTTGCATACAAGATAGTTCATGTATTCTGGACTCCATATTTTGTTTCTTAGCTTTTCTCCTCAGTCTCTGGACCAACCACAGCTAAGAATAAAAGGAATTCTGACACAGATGTCTTTCCCTTGCACAGTGTAGAGAAATGAGGAAAAATGAAATTTGGAAAAGTTTTTTGCTCCTCCTCCTTTTTTGTCAGATATCTCAGCTATTCACCTCACTTTGTATTTCTAGCATGGCCTCAGAAAGACCCTAATTTGATTGACTCCACAGTGTTGGAATAGTTGATTACTAGGAGGAACCAAGATCTAGACAACCCTATATAGAGGCTACTTGGAATTATATTCAAAAGGGATGGTTCAGCCAGTCAGTCTTCTCACTAACATTGTGAAGTAGTTCCGATGCCTAAGAAAATGGACTTGTATTCAGTTGCAATAGAAAATGGATATTTACCCCAGAGCATCTATCTTTCTCTGTGTATTTTTAATGCCTAATGGGAATATCTTGAATGACCTCCTGCCTTCATGTTTTTTCTTTAATTTTTCTTATAAAATTGTGACCATTTTTAATGCAAAGAGAGGGGAACCTTGAAATTAATTAAGAAGATATTCTCAGTAGTCTAAGGTTCAGGGTACCTGGGCAGAAAAAAATCCTGAATGGTAAAATAATAAAGCCAGTATGCTTGGCTATTGTGTCACTTTATGTTTGAGTTTCTCTTGCTTGAAATTACAAGATACTATATGGCTTAGGAGAGAGACTGATAATTAGTAATAATCTGCTTGCTACTTAGCCCATTGAAGACCATTTTGATTAATTATTTGAAAGTCATAGGAAGGAACCTCCATGATCTAACTTTTGAACAAGTAGAGTTGCAACATAAAGCTATGACTCAAAATTAAAAAGAAAGTTTGAAATGACTGGTTCATTTTGGCATCCCAGTCCAGGTGTATGTTGGTAAAATGAGTTGCCTTTAAGTCAAATGGGTTGTCTGCAATATAATTTTCTAAAGATGGGAAGCTGGAAGACACTATTGCCAAACAAAGCATCTGCAGGGTTGACATCTGTATTTGAGCATCTTTCATTTTCCCAAGGGGTGCAAACTATAAGAAGAAGTAGGCAAGAAATCCACTTGAATAAAGCTTTTCAAAATGGATGGAACAGAAAGCATTCCCAGAGGCAGGTCAAGTTCAACCCAAGAACAACTCTCTCAGTGCTTTCACAACTAGTTAAAATACAAGACCAATAATACCTCAGCTCTCAAATCAGTGCTGAAATCCAGCAGGTTGTTAATATTGATATGGTTAATATACATCAAACAGGATTCCTTTAATTTTCCGAATCGAAAAATTCTCCACAGTGTTGACATTTCCTTACTGAACTCCCAGGATTGTTTGGTTTCAAAGGCTGTTGGGCTCAAGACGCATTTTGTTTTAAATAATCCTTCATAAAAAATGCAGCTTTCAGTCTAATATGATTGAAACTCAGCTTGAGTGTGTTTTATAATGCATTGAACTGGAAAGACTATGGGCACTGAATTATTCAAAACATGGTAGGCAAAGGAGTGATATGTGTTCTCATGTGGGGAGGAGGTGATCAAAGAAATCAGTGAGACTTGATATGTCTTGTTATCTCATTTTATTTACCTTTTAGAACTCTTCCAAATATTAGAGGAAAGAAATCAATATCAATTTTCACCTCTGTCACGTTCCACACTTCAATTATTAATGAATGTCAAATTTGACCACAGTTCTGTCTACCACCTGCTCTGCAATAATATTTCTGAGCCTTTATTAAAAATGTAAAATTGTCATTGAATTTCCAAATATGATTCTCCAGTGGCTAATTCGGCTTGTTTTATTAATAAGTGAGTTCTGATGAGTAATACTAATTTAATATGCCTGCATGTAAGATTAAACTATAAATTATTCCTGCTGAAGGTGATGAGATATGACTGCTATGTGGTTGTTGGGCAATAACCTTCCTGAATTAACCCTCCAAGCACACAATTCTTGGAAGAAACCATTACTTCATCTTGTAGCAAACCTGACATCATATTGTATGTTTAGCAGAAGAACATGCACAAACACACACAAACACATGGGAGTGAGTGAAAAAAGCACATATGCACACTGTGCATGCTTACATGAATTTCCAAATAGAATTCTCCAGAAAGAACTTTACTAATGATTTGCATTTTGATAGTGTATAATTTTATCCATACTAAAATACTGCATGAAATCACTTACCATTTTGTTACTCATGCAATCCTTTGAATTTTGAGATGCTAAATATAAATTGAAACAATTGTTAGAGTCCTAGGCCATGAAAGACTCTTTAAGTTACAAAGAACCTGGTGATTAGAGGTCAAAGCTGCCACGGAATACTTCCGTGCTCTAGAGACCATTACAATACCCCCTTAAGGATAGAATGTTCCTATCAAGAAACTAGCTGTCTTTTATTTATACTAAAAGGAGAGAACAGTGGGGGGGGGCTGTGGCTTGGTGAGTACATGAGACTTTCTCTGCTTTGTACAATAAGCCACAAACAATACATAAAATAGCCTCAGGCCTTTTATTTGTCTTTTGTACCAAGTTCTTTCATATAGTGCTCCTGATCAATTACACTTAAATCAACAGGAGTTGCTTGAACATTTGACAGTTGTGTTCTCCATACAACCTACCATACCCTAAAGCACATTTGAGGGTTACTGAGATAAAACTAATTCAAGAAATACTGCCTCCAAATTTTTTCAGGTGGCATTAATGAAGTAAGTTAGAGGGAAAAACTCCACCTTGATTTCCTGGCCTGCCAATCTAAGGCCAGGCAAGCATAAACCTTTATAGCAAAATGTAAGTAGTTCCTAGTTGAGAATTTGATCTCCATGGTTTTATATAAAAAGTAAATGGAGACTTTACTTTCCTGTAAGTCTTTTTCAAAAAGTAAATATAGTTTATCCATAGGAGATGATGAAAATTAGGATCTTTAAATCTCTAACATTTTATCAATTGCTTAGCAATTTTTTTGTTGACTAGATGGGATACACACACACACACACACATCCATAGAACTATTCACAGTCCTAGAACTTTTGCATTTCCTTTACCTACCAAGACTAAACAGTGGTTTGATCTCTAAATACAATAAATCATCAGGTCGCAGCAGAATCATAACATTTTATTTGATACCAGAATGAATTCATTGTTTTGCATTGTTCTGGTGTAAAGAGGGGAATGCCTTTGTTTTTTCTCTTCTTTCTTGTATCCAATTATTGCATCCTGGACAGAGGAGTTTTTCTTGATTTTAATCTAAAGGAGAAATGTTCACTTTTGTTAATGTGGAAATTGATAAGGTCAGTAGGCAGAGCCAAGTACTGTTTTTATTCAGCTGAATTCATATTTCCAGTGATGATTCAAGGTTTAATAGGATTTCCTCTGCCGCTCCAAAATCTGAAAATAAGCTTCTCACTAAAGTTTCTTGATAGCCCATTACCTATTCTGTGGCAAGGCAATTCAGAATTCAAAATATTATGCTTCTCTAATGTCTTCCTTGATTTATTAATCAATGGACAACTATTGAGTTAAGGCAGAGTCTTATCATTGCTTAGAAAAAATATTGATGATGAAACTTAATGTAGCCCCCCTTATATAGGCTAACTTGGAAGTTTAGCTTCAGAGGATTCTGTGAATGTACCAAGGAGAGAGGACCAGGGTTTATCCTATTCCCACAGGCCCATAATGAATATTTGCTCAATGGGAAAAAAAATAAATAAATGAAGATATAGTACAGGAGAGACACTTGGCAGATGATTGACATTACTGGGTGATAGCAATGCCCAAACTCAACTGTGATCGAACACTATGAAGTATCCTTCTAAGGATAAACTTACTACAAATAAGAAGGGAAAATTCAGTTACGAGGTTACTTCCAGTTCCAGCTCTGACATGCAAAAAGCTTGAAAGTTGTCATTTTGTCCTTGTGAGATAAAGCTGGACAAACTGACTTACTTTTCTTGGACCCACCAGAGAACTGAGTTTGCAGGATAAACTGCCACTCCAGAATCTGAAGAAACAGATGAATCCAGAAAGTCACAGCTGAGATCAGCTTATCTAGAGTGCAAGTGGCTGGAGCCATAACACTTAAACAGTAATTTTGAAAAATTACTGGAGGCTGAGTGTGGACTAGCATGAGAGTCAGAAACTCTGGTGGCTTCAGTCTTTGGAGGTCCCCCCCCCCATACTTCTGTGGGCTTTACCTCTGGGAATTCCACCAGGTTCTCCCAGTGAATGAAGATCAGAGGAAGATTCTCTCAGGGCTCTGGCAGCAGAGGGGAAGATGAACCATTATCAAACACTCCTGGAGATTTTTCCATAGCAAAGGCCCACTCATCAAGACAAAGACTTTGTCAGAGCCTCAGCACAGTTGGGAGAAGGGCCTTCCTCCACTCCAAACCCTCTAGCCTTCTCTCTCACCTAAGGAGAAGGGGCTCATAGACAACAGGAGTCAGAGTTTTAAGGAAATAGAAACACTGCAGTCAGAGAAGAGAGTATAAGGGGTGGAGGTTAAAACAAAACAAAAAGCTTATGTCACAGGATATATGCTTGTGAAGGTCACAGTCCAGAGACACAGGCCTAATGAAAGATTGAGATTCAATCATAAGGCTATAGAACACCTTCACACCTTAACACCACACCAGCAGTCTCTAGGGTAATAATGATGGATTACAGCTGAAAGAGCTGCAAGCCACACTGCCTCCGAGGGAGTGTTCTCAGGGAAGTCCAAGGTCTGTAATTGGGAGAGAAAACCGGGGACCTAATGTTAGAGCCTTTGGCAGCTACAGCTAGAGCAAATGTTAAACACAGCCCAACTCCTAGCCAGATTAGCATAAATTCTCACACCAAAGGCTTGTTTACCTCAGCTTCTATTACTTGACACAGCATGTCCTGTTTCAATAAATAATTGCAAGACATACCAAAAGTCAAGAAAAAGACCAATAAGAGGAGACAAAGCAAGCATCAGAAACAGACTCAGAAAGGATACCAATACTGGAATTATCAGAGAATTTAAAATAACTATGATTAATGTGGTAAGAGTTCTAATGGGAAAAGTAGACAGTATTCAAGAAGGGATGAGTGATGTAAGCAGAGAAATGGAAACTAAGAAGGAATCCAAGGAAATGCCAGAAATGCAAATAACAGTTATAGGAATGAAGAATGCCTTTGATGACCTCTTCATGGACTTCACATAGCTAAGGAAGGAATCAGTGAGTTTGAAGGTTTGTCAATAGAAATTTCCCAAACCAAAAATAACTGTAATATACTCATAATTGGAATACCAGATGGAGAAGAGAGAGGAACCGATGCAATATTTGAAGTAAAAATGGCTGAAGTACTTCCAAACTTAATGAAAGACATAGATAAAGGAAACTCAGACAACACTAAGCAGGATTTAAAAAAAAAAAATTAGGAAAAAACCCTACATACCTAGTCATTTCATATTTAAACTGCTGAAAATTAAAGACAAAGAAACAATCTTGAAAGAAGCTAAAGGGTTAAAAAATACTTTATACAGCACAGGGGAGGGAAAACTGCTTTCACTTTCCCCATCTTAGGGGCGTTGTCTGAGGCCCTGTATAACAGACTGACAAGGGGTGCCTGGCTGACCCAGTCTGTAGAGCATGTAGAGACTCTTGATCCTCAGGGTTATGAGTTTCAGCCCCATGTGGAGAGGTGTAGAGATTACTTAAAAATAATTTTTTTTTAAGATTTTATTTATTTATTTGACAGAGTGAGAGAGCACAAGCAGGGAGAACAGTAGAGGGAGAGGGAGAAGCAGGCTCCCCGCCAAGCAGGAAGCCCGATGTGGGGCTTGATCCCAGGACCCTGGGATCATGACCTGAGCTGAAGGCAGATGCTTAACCATCTGAGCCACCCAGGCGCCCCAAAAATAAATTTTTTTAAAAAGATTTATTTAATTTAGAGAGAGAGAGGACGAGCAGGAGGGGCAGAAGGAGAGGGAGAGAGAATCTCAGACTCCATGCTAAGTGTGGAGCCTGACATGGGGACTCCATCTCATGACCCTGAGATCACCACCTGAGCTGAAACCAAGAACTGGAGGCTTAACTGACTGTGCCACCCAGGCATCCCTTAAAAATAAAGTCTTAAAAAAAAAAATAGACTGACAAAAGACAAATTAGCAAGAGAAAGACAAAGAAGTGTATTAACATGTGCATGGTTCATAATACATGGGAGTATTCAGTGATTAGTAACCCAAAGGGGTGGTTAGAACTTGAGTTTATATAGCATCTTACCAAAAAACCCCCAATTTTTAGAGGAGCGACAAGACAAAGGAAAAGGACTTTGAGTTTCTAGGGCAGCATGTTGTGGGAAGGTAAATTTATAGGGAAGCTAATGATAGATAAAGACTAGTTAGTAAAGTTTGTTATGTAGATTCCTCTGGTGAAATCTCTGGGTCTATAGTTGTTTTCAATGATTAACTTCTGTCTTTCCTGGTGGGTGGGGTGTTGATGGGGATGGGTAATGGAGACCTTTCCACGTTTATGTCCTGCTTTCAGGCAAATGGGGGAGGGCAGAGAGCTTTACTTTATCTGTTCTTCTCAATTACCATCAGCTTCAAATAATCCTATAACAAAGTGGCATGTTTTGGGGAAGCATATTCTGCTACCCTTCAAGAGGAAAAAGGAGGAAAATTACAGGGGACTTCTCAGAAACCTTGCAAATAAGAGAAGAATGGAGTCACATATTTAGAGTGTTGAAAGGAAAAAACAAACAAACAAAAAAACCCAAAAAACAAAACAAAACAAAAAAATGACCAACCTTGAGTTCTTTATCCAGAGAAATTATTCTTCAAAAATAAAGGAGAAATAAAGATTTTCTCCAACACGAATTTTGAGGGAATTTATCAGCAGATTTGCCCCGTGAGAAATGTTCAGACATTCTTCAGAGAGAAGAAATATCAGAAACTCAGATCTACGTAGAGCAAGAGTAGCTTTGGAGAAGAAATAAATGAAGATAAAATAAAATTTTTTTCTTAATTGATCTAAAAGAGAACTGTGCAAAGTAATAGCAACAATGTATCAGATGGTGAAAAGAATTAAGGTACTTCGTTTAAAGCACCTGTGCTACACTTGAAGCATTATAGTGTTATTTGAAGGTGGACTTAGATTAGTTAAAAAGGTATATTGCAAATTCTAGGGTAACCACTAGGGTTTGTTTTTTTTTTTTTTAAGAAGTATAATTCTAGGAGAGGAGATAAAATAGAATTATAAAATATGCTCAGAGAAGGCAGAAAAAGAGAGGGAAATTCAATTGTGCAAAAAGAGATTGGAGAAATGAAAAATTTTAAATATGAACAAAAGCAAGCTGAATAGAGAAGATGCAGAATCAGAGTTTAAAGAATGCATTTCCTTTTTTATATTTTCTTTTGAGAGTCTTTCAGGTTATATGATATATTACTCTTTTGTTCTCTTCTTGCCTCACAGGATGGGGTATAAGGCTCAATCGTCCACAAAATAATTTATGATCTTTTGATCAGAAACCTTATGAAAACAAAGTAGCATTATTTTGATGCGGTTGCAGACTCGGGAGTGGGGAGTGTGTAACAGACACCGAAAAATTGAAAGGAGAAAAAAGAAAGAAAATTGGAAGAAGAAGGCAGAATCTATAAAACTAATGCTAATGAGAACAAAAGCTATGTCCACTTAAAACACGTGTAGTTAGGAAATGGAAATCCACACAAGCTAGTTATTTAATCTTTGCACTGGCAAACTTCAAACATGACTGTTTTCCATTCATTTGCCTGCCTGGTAGACTGAATAGAATCATAGACTATCTCATTCCGTTGAAACCGCTGAACTGGTTGTTCATGTGGGCTCAAGCACGATTTAAGTTGCTTGAGTGCTTATCCAAGTCCCAGAGGGTAGGGGTTTGAAGGAGAGAATAGCAGAGGGCAAGGCTGAGGAAAGGGAATCCCACAGCGTTGCTGGAGCTGTGGGCCAGAATAAACAATGTGCTGTGACCTATTTAGCAAATGAAAACGCAAACCAGAGAAAGCGGCCAAGGTCAGGGACACACATCCCCTCCTGCTGAGATGATTTGGGATGTTCAGAACAAGAAAATGAATAGCTCACAAGAGGGAGTTTCCTTGAACTCCCCTGGGCAATAAATCACTGACTATAGTGAAGTTTCTGCTTTTCTAAAACTTCGTTAAATAAATGGCAGCGGCAAGCTGGGGTTTGGTTTATATGTGGTTTCTTTTTTTAGACTAAAGGCAAATCTGATGAAGAAGAATTCTTCCCGGGGTGGGCCTGTTTATGTTCAAGCCTAGATTGCCTTCCTCTCTGCCTGTCTTCCCAAGGTCACCAGAAGGCCCTGAAACCACACTCAACTTCAGACACATCCTGGTGAAACCCTTGGACTTGATGCTTATTTCACAATGCACATTTTCTAGGTGATTTTGTGTCCTGAAGGCATTTAATTTTATTCAGGGCTTTATGCTCAGCAGGAAGAAGAGGAACAAGGTCAAATTCTATAGCCCAACACCATGGACAGCCGTCAGAATAAAGTAAAGAAGGGTGGTTTGGGTGGATTTCTATCTGCCTATCTATCTATCTGTCTATCATCTGTATGTATTATGGTCCTGATTCTCATAACATATGCATAGAGAAATAGTCATCAGAAAATGCATTGAAAGTATCCTTAGGAAATGAAATTATTAAAAAAAAAGGAGATGAAATTATAAGTGATAATTTTCTTCTTTATATTTTGTTGGGATTTTCAAATTTCTAACAATTTTATAGCAGTGATGTCCAATAGAAATAAAAATATATGAACCATATATATTGTTTTAAATTCTCTAAAAAAAGAAACAGGTAAATTAATTTAAATAATATAATTTATGTAACTCAATAAATCCAAAAGATTATCATTTCCGTATGTAACCAAAGTTATTGAATATTTTCAATTTTGTTTTTATCAAGTTTTAAAAATCTGGTGTGTATTTTACACTTATAGCACATTTCATTCAGAATTGCCGTATTTCCAAGGACTCCTGGCTACTGTATAGTACAGTGTGGTTCAACAAGAAAAATAAACTCTTTATGTATAGAATCATATGAATATGCTTATATCATGCACACATTCATACACACAGAGAGAATAATAATTGAGGATGACAGAAATAATGTAGACATGTGTTTCCTTAGCTGTTTTATGGGACCCTGATAATTTATGTCAAATGGAATGTTATTGGATAGTAAAAAAAAAAAAAAGTATTCTTGCAAAATCAAAGAAATCTGGAAACTCCAGGATTCTCAAAATTAAATCCCCCCCCCCTTTTTTTAACTATAGGACTTGTCAGAGCTTTCATATGCTAGTGTGCTTTATAAATCTCTAAGAGGGGAATAGGGTATACCACTATTGCTGAACTTAGAGACAAGAGCCCTTTTCTTTTTCATGAAACATCTTGCAGGACATGTGGAACAGTTTTAGAAACTCTGATGTAGAAAAGTTAGTAAATAAAAGAACTCTAAAAATAGTGAGTTGGTACTGAAATGCTGTAGGTCATTGGAAATATTGTGATTGTGACTGTGTGTGTGTGATTCCCAGAGTACACAATGTATTTGCTTAATAATTCCTCCTCTTCCATATATTTGCACACTTGCTGTTTTAGCTTCACAGTAGTTCTGGGATGCAATGTAAAATAAGGGAAGTAGAGATTATTGTTCCTATTTTACATAGGATAGAAAAAGAGCCTCTACTTGCTAAGTGCCTATTGTCAACATTGTTAATTATTTGCAGAACCAGGAATTTTTGAATTTACAATTTATGTATCTCAGTTTTAGAAGTTTTTTTTTTTTTTTTTTAAGATTTATTTATTTGACAGAGAGAGACACAGTGAGAGAGGAGCACAGGCAGGGGGAGTGGGAGAGGGAGAAGCAGGCTTCCCACGGAACGGGGACCCGGATGCGGGACTCGATCCCAGGGCCCTGGGATCATGACCTGAGCCGAAGGCAGACGCTTAACGACTGAGCCACCCAGGCGCCCCCTAGACGTTTCCTCTTGAACTATATTAATTTTCTCTAGATTCTCATTGTAGTGTTTATATTGACATAAATTCAATCCAGTGGCTTAATAGTAGAATGAGGCATTACTGTTACTTTGTTACCCAGATGAGGCCTTAATTAGGTAATAAAATGCCTTTAGCTTCTGAGAAGACAAGCTGCTTGTCATTAGTTTTATGTAGAACTTCTTGTATCATTAATAATTGTTCCTCTTCCTCTCTTCCCCCACCCCCCCCAAATACTCCTGACCTGTGAACCTGGTTTTTCTCAGAGAGGGTAAGCAGAAATAAAATGCAGAGCCTTAAAGAAGCTCAAAGCTCGAACCAAAAGTATATTCTGGGACTAAGAAAGCAAGCATAAATAGAAAAATATTTATTATATTTTCAAGCAGAATGATTTTACAAAAAGATGTCATCTGGGAGAGTTTGATTGTCCTAAGGTCAGTACAACCAAGAGTAGTCTTGTTTGCCCAAGGGAATAATGTGAGCCAAGTCAGGAAGCTGTCTTACCACAAATATATAGAAATGAAATCTGAAATGATAATTTTAAATGTAGGTGTGCATTAATTTGCATTGAGCAACAGCTGTCCCTGAACCATGCCAGGGATGAGCTGGAAATGTTGACACAAAATGAACAAACCTTTTAGAATCGCTAAAATTAAGGAAGAGTTTTATTCAAGCCCAAGTTAGGACAGCTGCCTGGGAAACATGCTCTTCACAGGGAAGAAAGTGCTCTGGAGAATGAACGGTTTCTACAGGGTTATATACCTTTTTACATCTTGTAAAAGCTCAAAAGATTATAGATTAGCATGTAGGCAAGAATCATGAGTTTTACCATAAAGGAATGCAGGGAGCAGGAGCATTGATCGATATCTTGAGGACAAGATGGGTTTCCTTTAGGCTACTCATTCACAAAGCAGATGTACAATGCATGCATGACAGGTCATAAATCAGGCTTTTGCTCTGAACAAAGTTTTTGTAGTCATGCTGACTTAGAAATCAAAAATGGCTTCCCTTGTATATCAGGCCTTTAGAGAGTTTTTCTCTCATCCAAAACAACATTAAAGATCAACTGGACAATTCCTTGGGAAAAAATTTTAATTATATTTGTTGAGTCCCTTCCAATTTTTAATTTGCTTTTTTCACATTCATCTAAACTTAAATCTAAACTAGATTTATTTGGTTGGTTTTTGAGATTCAGATAGCAGTTTTATTTTTGAAGACATATATGTTCTTGATTCTAGAGGAGAATATGTTAATTGCTTAAGAATTAAAAAATATAAGGAAAAAATAAAAATTACCCAACCCCCACCTTCCTTAGTTGATGGGTATTATTCGATATTAAATACCATAGTCTTTATAAACACACACACACATACAGAGAAACACACTGGAAAATAACAGTGTTGTATCTTGCTTATTTCAGTGAATGTTAGTGACATTAATATTTTAGTGACAATTTTTAGTGACAGTATTTTTGAAAAATATGTCTAATGATAGCTGTATAGCTTTTCAACATAATTGAACCATATTTTATTTAACCATTTTATGATTGTTGTGTAATTTCAAAATTTTCACTTTTTATAACTAATACTGCATCAGACATCTTTTTATTTGTCCCTATTGATTCATATATATTTTTAAATAGATGCCAGAAGACAGGAACTCCTGCATTTGCCAATATCAAACATGTGAACTTTCACCCATTTTACTATCTGTGATCATTAATTGTATATGTCAACCTGACTCCGTTAAAGGATACCCAGACAGCTGGTAAAACATTATTTCTAGGTGTGTCTGTGAGGGTGTTTCTGGAAGAGATTAGCATTTGAATCAGGAGACCGAGTTAAGAAGATCACCCTCACCAACATGAGTGGGTATCAGCCAATAGGTTGAGGGCCCAAATAGAACAAAGAGTCAGAGGGAGGGTAAATTCTCTCTCTTTTTGAGCTGCGATGTCCATTTTCTTCTGTGTTCAGACATTGGAACTCCTGGTTTTTGGGCCTTCAGACTCAAGACTGAATTATACCACCCGCTTTCCTGCTTCTCCAGGTTATAGAGGGCATATTGTTGCATACTTAGCCTCCATAACCCCATGAACCAATTTCCATAAACCTCCACTTATATATCTCTATATATCCTATTGTTCTGTTTCTCTGGAGAACCCTGACTAATACACTGTCCTGTTTAGCAGAGGAGCTGCCACTTCACCTGTGGAAGGTCTCCACTTACATCCTTCCGCTTAGGTCCTGCCCTCTCCCACCTCCTAGCTTTTCTTTTTTTAGTTGCTTTTCTCTTTTGAATTGTCAGCCTTTCTCTTTCAAATATGCCCTTCCCAGTAGTTTCTGAGATGTGCTTAAATCTTTCCACCAAAAATAAATACAAAGTAAAAACTAAAAATTCTCACATCAACCACAAGTCCAACTCTAGCTACTATGGACTAGCAGACTCTCTCTTCTGAATTCCACTGAAAAAACTGTATTTTGGTAAAGCCACTGTCTAGTTTTATTTATCTTCATCTTACTTGTTGAGTAGAGTCTCTTTCTGTTGAGCCCCTTTCTTCTCTTGTCACCCAGAAAATGCACTTCTGGTTTTTCTCCAACCCCTCTAACTATAATCCCTCTGTCCCACATGCAAAACTATATTCTTCTGTCATTAAATGTTGGAATTCCTGAGGGCTCGCTCCTGGCCTCTCCTCCTCTCATTTAATAGTCTTTTCCCTGAAATCTCGCTCAGACCTACATCTTCAATTACAACCTGTATGCAGATGACTCACTTTCTTTCCCTAGGCCAGAGTTTTTTCCTGAATATCTATCTACTGACATTAGCTTTTCAATGACTCAAAGGAAAATCACTCTTAACCAGTATAAAATGAACTTATTAGTGTCCCCCCTCAACACGCACATACCCAAGACCTTCATAAGCATTTTATATCTCAGTGAATGATACCATCATGCATCCATTTAGAATGCCCAAAAATTTAGGATCCCATCTCCTTTTTCATCATTCATTTAGAGCTTCTATTACTGATACTGTATCCTAAATATTTCTCAGATTTGTTACTTCTGTGTCTCACATCTTGATTTGAATTCCTGTCACATCACATCTGTAATATAATACATTCATGATCGCATTTTTCCAGTTTGTCCCCCATACTCAAGAGTGATCTGTAAGAAACACAAATATGATCTTGACACCACCCTGCTTAGAAATCTTCAATGACTTCCCATTTCTTTTAGATTAAATTGAAGCTCTTTAACAATGCCTACATAGTATTCTTGATGACTCTGTTTTTCTTGTCCTGTCTTATAATACATTTCCCTCAATCTCTCTGATCTAGTCGCTCCAAATCAGGGTCTTGTACTCCCCACTTCCAGGCCTGTGAACTTGAACTTGCTGACACTTTTACTAGGCATTTCATCTAGCTTATGACCATTTTGCCCTTCAGACAATATTCAAAATATCACTTCTTAAGGCATCTTAAACTAAGCCAAATCCCTAATTCATTATTTCATAGAAGCAGTACATCTCTTTCATAGGACTTATCATAGTTGTAGTTATTACATTTGTTAGAGTGACTATTTCTATTTACTTCAAAACGAACTATATGTGGACAGAGTTCTATCTAATATGTTTCCTTCATTTAGCCTAAACCCAGCAAAATCAGCACAGTGCCTACAATGGTCGATATGATATTTGGAGTACACAAATAAAAAAATCCTAGGGGTACGTGGGTGGCTCAGTCAGTTAAGCATCTGACTCTTGATTTCAGCTCAGGTCATGATCTCAGGGCTGTGAGACTGAGCTGTACTTGGCGCTCCATGATTAGCGGGGAGTCTGCTTGGGATTCTCTCCCTTTGCCTCTGCTCCTCCCCAGGCTAGTGTGTGTATAAGTGCGTGCTCACACACACACACACTCTCTCTCTCTTTCTGTGTCTTTCTAAAATAAATAAATCTTTTAAAAAAATCCTAAAAGCGGGGCTGTTTAACCAAAGGATATGAATGTGTTAGGGCTCATGATACACCTTATTAACTTGGTTTCCAGAACCTTTGTAGCAATTTACTGATTCAAGTTTTAAAAGATATTGGTAGGAGTGTTTTATGCAATAAAACAAACTGTGTAGGGCGCCTGGGTGGCTCAGTTGGTTAATGACTGCCTTCGGCTCAGGTCATGATCCTGGAGTCCCTGGATCGAGTTCCGCATCGGGCTCCCTGCTCAGCAGGGAGCCTGCTTCTGCCTCTGACCCTCCCCCCTCTCATGTGCTCTCTCTCTCTCATTCTCTCTGTCTCAAATAAATAAATAAAATCTTAAAAAAAAAAAAAAAACTGTGTAAAGTGTTCAGAGTGTAAAAAGTCATTCCAGCAGGTAATCCAGGTGTCATAGTCCTTGCTACTATTCTCACAAGTCCCTGGACATTTAAAGCAAGCAAACAATGCATAAATAACAGATTTAAAGTGGAAAGGGACCTCATCATTTTTTCAGGTTAGTGGTAACTCTTGCCAGATATTGTGGAATATTTTGACTCTGGTTTTCAAAACAGTATATTTAAAAGTTACTATTTTCATCTGGTTATTCCCTGTGGCACAGCAAAGTGTTTTAAATTAAGGGTTGTAAATATCTTTCACCTCACACAAAAACTCCTAATAATTGTTAATGATGCCTACAGATCTGTGTTTAGGGGAATTCTGAGGCTCTTTGGGAAGTGTCTTCTTTGGGCAGGAGAGAGATAAGAATCAACATGCAAATGCCAGGATTTGCCATCCTTTTGTTTAAATCCTTTGAGATGAATGATCTTTGTTTTTCCTTTTTTATATATTCATGGGGGTCTCAGAGATTGTTGGGGATTGGTTTGGCCATGCTTAGTATTTTTAATTTCCTAAAAATTACTTAGACAAGAATATACTTATAAATTTTGTTAGAAATTTGATTAGCATCTATAAACGTGTTGTTACAGACTCTAAGATATGTTCAATGATTTGTTTTAAAATCAGTGATATGACTTACATTTCCCTCCCCCCCCTTATCACACAAATATTCAGTCCCTATTAAAAAAATAGTACATAGAAGTAGTATAAGTAAGGGAAGGTAATTGCCTTTCTACAATGCAGCTATCTACTTTTCACACTGCGGTGTGTAATTCAAGACTTGTAATGGCTAAAGGTCAAACATTTTTATTTGCTTCATTTTTATAATAAAAAATGTCTAGGAAGTTAGATTATTATTAAAAAAAAGATTTGGCTGAATTCTAGGTAAAGTCAGAAGTTTTGTATATTATTGTTTTGGATATAGACCACACAGTTTTTAGGTACAGAAAGGAGGAATAATTAGCAAATGTATTATTCAAATTTCTGTGTCCAATTAAAAATATCTTAGGCATTGGTCAGGGGTGGCAGCATATGAAAGTGATAATATCCTGCTGAGAAATATAAGGTTTGTCTAAACACATTTACTGTTGAACACTAGATCTGTCAATGCTGGTGAACACTAAGTTCTATTTTATACATGATTACTCAGATCACTCAGGTGATCAAAGCTATACTTTCAGGTTAAGAACACCACTGGTTGCAAAAATATAAGGGATAATTCTTTCATATTAATTTTTGTGGTAAAGATTAATGCATCCATCACCTTTGGCTGTGACTTTTCTTTTCTTTTTTTTTTTTTTTTTTGAGAGGCAGAGAATGGAGATGGGGGGAGGGAGAGAGAGAACCTTAAGCAGTCTCCATGCCTAGTGCAGAGCCCAACGTGGGGCTTGATCTCAAGAACCTGAGATCATGACCTGAGCCGAAATCAAGAGTCTGACGCTTAACTGACAGAGCCACCCGGTGCCCCTGGCTGTGACACTTTTAAATGAAGACAGTTAAATATGATGAGATGGGAGTTTTGGGGTCACTGCCCTTCATCGTGACTCATTTTTACAAATATTTCAGTGTTTCCATTGCTCAGATGCCAATAACATGGGGTAGAGACTCAGGAACAAAGTTTGGGGTCTTAAGTCTCTATGTACTTCAAGGATCCCCAGTCTTCCCAGGAGAAAACTTCCCTGATAAACTGAGCATGGCTAGCAGTTGAACTTGAAAGCTCATAATAGTATTCTCTCAGCCATCAGCTATAAGCACATCCATTTTCAGTGGCTTCTCTTTTCCTCTGAAGGAATTTCTGTTTTTCCCCTGTTCATCCTCTTGGTTGCCAGCACCTGTTCCATTGATTTCTAAGCAGACAGTGGCAAATAAATCTGTAAGAAAGTGACAATTAGCCTTTCTTAATGAGAGAGTTGTTGACCAATACTCGCACACTGACTCACCTCACAATTTACTGCTTCTAATTGTTTTTATTCTGACTTTCAAGCACCTAAGAGTTAGTTCCTGTGCTATATACTCAGACTTAGCAACCTAACATAACTCTTCAGTTATAAATCATATTTCCCAGCAATATTTTGTGTTGTATACCAATTATACATGTCTGAAATTGCTGTTGGCCACTCTCTTTCCATATTGTGATATGAAAGATTTATCCAGCTATTTATATTGCTTTTCTACTTCTGTTACTCTTTGAACTGATCATTCTCTGTTAGTCTATTTCACCATAACCGTATTATTGGCCCCTTTAAATACATATGGTGTATCTCCCCAAGGGCCTCACTTGAGGCCAGTAAACAGTAGGTAACTATTGCTTGATTTTTTTGATTTTCCTAAATCACACGGCCCTCCTCAAAATCTCTCTTAAATAAATTGAAGAAAAATGGTCCCAGCTTTTCTTTTCTTTTTTCTTTCTTTCTTTTTTTTATTATTATGTTATGTTAATCACCATACATTACATGATTATTCATAGTACACTTTTCCAAAACAACTTTTTTCTGATAGGTCTGAGAAACATTGTAAGATTGAAACATGCTCATTGATACTGTGGTGGCTGGTTGGACTCCAGCAAGATAATGTGTTTATTGCATCTCTCTTGTCCATACTGATAATCATGATTGAACCAGTCCTCTTGTGCCTTGGGCATGGTGAGCTGAACTGATCAAAGTGTATTCCAGTTAACTTTTGGGTGTGCGGGTACATGTGTGGGTGAGTGTATGTTGGAGAGATGTTCTTTGCCATCTAAGCAGAGAATGTTGGCGAAAAAGAGATTGCATTGTTTCATATACCATCAGGTAAATCTGATTGTAGGAACAGTAACAACAAAATTAGTTGTGCTCATTCAGTTGGCATATAGAAGTGAGTCTCATGTTTCTCCATGAATTTTTTTTTCTCCTAAATGTGGCAGTGGTATTGATTTCTTGTTGGATGCACAACAGTGTTAGGAACGGCATTTTGAAAAAGCATCAACTCTCTAAAACTACACAATGACTGCTCCCTTGTCTGTGGCTTAATTTTAGTATCTTTCACCATAAATTACCATCAGTAATCAAAGAGGAGATCAGTTTGCGTCTCAAACAACTCACTGTGTATGGGAGCTTACATTATGCTCCATATCTCTTCGATATATTAACCAGAGTAATTTTGGCGACATGTGGATATCCATTATTATCTTCCCTTCCCTCATCACCACTAATTCATCCTTCATTTCACCTAAAAAGGGCACCTTTGGGCTAATATGCAGAGGGGAAAGAAAGATTTGAGCAACTCTTTCTCAATCTTCCGATTAATTCTCACACTGTGAGAACTCAGTGATGCTTGAAATATAGCTGGGGTGGAGGTGTGGTGGGGAGCAGGGGTGTCCTTTCTTCATAATAAATGTAAGTGTGGTTACTCTGGGAATCAGATTTTCATAAGACTTGAAGGACTTTAAACTGTTGGGCTGAGACCTCACTTTGTGCATTGTTAGCAGACAAGTTTCATGCCAGTGTCTCCTACATAAATACCAATTGAGCTTTGTTGAAATTGGCCACAAGTATATTTCATTCCATTATACGTATAATAGGAACAATGAAAAATCTTTCTCCCTCTTAGGCTTTTCTATTGCTGATCTAAAATACCTGGGAAAAAGCCTATCTAAATCTAACCATCTAATCTAAGAAAAGATTGGTCTCTTTTACTAGTTTAATAAGGGCAGTTTCAGTGTTCACTGATGCTGAGCCACTATAATGATGTTAAAAGAGGGATGTGATATCAACAGGAAAATTGCGCATATACGTACACTTGCACACACACATATGAATGTATATAAATCTTAGCTCCTGTCTTCTGATACTCCCCATCTCTTTTTAAAGGATCCCTCTGTGAAATCAGATGGATAAATAGATAGACAGATATAAATCTATATCATGGCTGCTGTGTCTTCATATAAATACCATGTGTCAGAGATATGTGTGGTGTGTGCGCTTGCATGTATGTTATGTGTATTCATTAATTCATTACTGGTGAAAGAAACAATGACTTTCCCACCCTCAGCTATATTATTTTTAAGTACTAGGGAGTTTCACAGTGATGGAAATGACCTTAAGGCTGAGAGAAAGAGAGAGAGTTGCTTTTGTAACATTTGCAAACCTATGTATTGGTGTGTCTACCTCTTTGTTATATATCTTGTTTATGAAAATGTGGGCACAGAGTTCACCTTTTGGCACATGCCCATGCTCATAACTTGGACAAAATTATTCCTTCTTTATCAAGAATATGATTTGCATATTCCCCTCTGAGAGGCTCCTCAGAATGCAGAAGTGACTTCATGATAGGACTTGGTGTTGAGGCTGGTGCAGCACAGAGATGTTGATTCCTTATAGAGACCAGAGGGAATGATTTCTTTTGATACCTTAGAGATTATCTGATGAGGAATTATTAAAACCAAACAGTTAGTTAAATTCCCGAGAGTGAACTTCAGCTCCCTTTGACTTGTGAACCTCTCCTCGAGCTCAGAAAATTCCTCTAATGTGGATAATTACACTGATGGCTGGCATGAGAAAACAGGCCACTGAAATGGGCTTTGTGTGATTCCGTTAATTGCTGCTGTAGACAAGCAGCCTGGCCCTTTATTCATGCCTCGCAAACCTTTCATCAAATGAGTAGATTATTTCTAATGCATATTAGATAGGATGAACTCATCTTCCAAGAAGGGCATTAATATCTGGTGTCTTTTTTTCTTTTCTTTTCTTTTCTTTCTTTCGCCTCACTGAAAGAACTCACTTTAAATGCAACTTCAGCTTTGGGTTGGTTTTGCTAGAGATGCTAACAGCCAAGTAGCAGAGCAATTTATTGGCTTATGGGTTCTTATTTGATGCCGGTTGTGGTTACACCATGTCAAATAAAAATAATTGCTTATATGGTGGCATATGTATTTTACCAAGGTCATTTTACATAAGTACTGGACACGTAGCTTCTGCTTTAAGATCTGGAGAAACCCTAATGTTTTAAAAACAGCAGACTCTCAAGTCAGAGGTCAAGGTTGAAATCATAAAAAAGAAAAAAAAAAGTATATTAAAGCTTGGGCACACATATTATACCACTTCCTGCTCCAGGGAGGACTGAACAAGCGTGACAATGAAATGATCTTTCTCACTGAGAGGAAATATGACTCTCTTTGGAAGATAGCGTCTGACTAACAAAACGTAACTGATGGCAGTAAGAATAGTAGAGGTTGTAAGGTCTGCAGGTCCTAATGCTCTCATGATTTTCTAAATTGAAGCCATGGGTTATTTTTGTGATCTGGGCTTCTCATGACAAGACAGAGTTATACATTCCTTTGTTTGTTCACCTGTATGCCTTTGACCCAATGGTCCACAAAGCCACTGTCTGGAGCCTTTGACCCAATGGTCCACAAAGCCACCGTCTGGAGCCTTTGACCCAATTAGATTCCTCTCTTCAGTCTGCCTAACAGTAGGCAGCTGCTAAAGGTACACCAAACAAAGAGAGAATTCGATGACTGAGCTCCATGATAATTCTTTAGAAATGTTAAATCTCAGAAACATCTGCAGTCTCATTCACTTCTTTAGATTTTTATGCCATAAGTTTTTCAAACATACGGAATTATTCACATTTTCCTCCAAACTGGGATTTTGAGGAGAGGGTATAGGAGGACCTTGCATAAGGAGGGTCAAGGAGAGGAAGATGGGAGGAGGAAAAGGAGCCAAGAAGAAATTTGGTAGCAAATTTTGGAGTCCTGATGCCAACAGAGATAGGCTTCAAAGTTTTTTAAGGCTGCAATTCTTGCTCAATAAGAAGAGATGGAGAAAAAGATAAGCTGAATTACATTATGTGTGCACATTTATATTAATATTAAATGTGTGTGTGTTTATTGTTTATAACCATAGTGTTGAAGCACAAGTAATCTAGATAAACTTAGAGTTTACATGCCATAGGTGAATGAAAACATTTCTCATTTATCAGTTAAGTATCACCAAATATCAGAGTTCATATACATTTAAACAAAAATATTTGAATACAGAAATATACATGTATACAATTTGAAACACAATTATATAAACGCAATTATCAAAATGATTGTTATAAACAAACTTTTGTGTATTTGTTTAAAAAAGTGGGCAAATATAATTTTTGTATGTTTGTTTTATTTTAAAAATTTACCAGAAATAAAAAGACGTAGTTGATGTCCTGAAAAAAATAAATGACTGATTTCATATTTCACAGCTAATCCACAATGAAGACTTTAGGCAGAGGCTGAAAAGGCCTCATGACTGCAGATGGTTTGGTGGTGAGGCAAAGTTTTCAGGTGGGGTGACATTATTTCCTAGGAGATAAGTAGTGGTAAAATTTGTGGACTTGCCGAAAACCGTTGCTCTGCCTTCCGTCCCAGGCAACTAATAGTCAAGAACATTTTGTCTTCAGCCTCATAAGACCTTGAGAATTAACTGGGAAAAACTGAAGCAAGATGATAATACTTTCCTAAGTTGTAGAATCTAAAAAAGCAATATAAATTATTTTAGAGCTAATTGTAAAACTCACTGGAATAGAGAGCCCAGAAGTAGACTCAAATACAAATGGGGTCTCTTAAAGTCAATAAAAAGGTGATCCTTGAAATCAGTAGTAAAAGATGAATTCTTCATAAATTATTGCTGTAACTGGACCGACACTCCTCAAAAGAATGGAAAGGTGGATCAATGCCTCACTCTTTGCAACATGAAACATTCCAGCTAGGTAAAAAATGCAAAGGTAAAAACTAAAAGCAGAGTATACTAGAAAAAAACATGGGAGATTATTATTAAGAGGCTTGCAGGTTGGGCCTTTGTCACATTACATAATACATAAAATCTAAAAAACCTGTAAAGAAAGAATTGCCAATTAAATAAGAGAAATGCACGTAATGTGCCTGACATCTATTAGGAACTCTATTACAGTAGATAAACAGGTTTAGAGTCTAGATTCAATCAGCCTGAAAAGTGAAGAGGCCACAGGTGTAGAATATATTATATTTAAATACCACTTAAAAATGAAAGTTGATAGGCTGTAGGCTATAATGTCCATGTATTTGTGCATTTATTTGTGGATAATGTATAGAGTTTGTGTATACATGTGTACACATACTTGTGTATGATATTTCAATCACTCTTCATCCACCTTCAGCTTTTAAGGTGGTCAAGTTTATTCCCTAATTCAATATATATTTATTGGAAGCTTTCTGTGTTCCAGATACTGTTTTAGGTGCTGGACTACACAGTACTAAACAACAACCCCAGCTCTCATGGTCCTTTTATTCTGATAATAATAAATCACTTTTACTAAGAGGTGCTGTAACTTCATAACAGAGGTAGGCCTTCCTTCCTTTAGTTTCCCTTCCTAGTATTCTTGGAACTAACTAAAGACAGTTTTATATTTATGCTTGAATTTTTCCTTCATTTTTGTTCCCCTCCCACACAGCTCCCATTGATGCCCACTGCCCACCATTGTCCCTGCCCCCATGCCCTGTCTACAAGAAAGGGTATCTGTGTCAGGACTGCCTTCTGATGCTTTCAAAGAGCAGAACTTTGAGAGAACTGTTTTATTTTGGATTTCCCAAAAGATCCAAGACAAGAATATGGGTACAGGGGGTTTATTTGGGAGCTGATCTCAAAACAGGCAAGGTTGGCAAGTCACTAACAGGTCCATTGAAGGGCTGCTCTATGATGTAATGAATGTGCATGAGTATATATTACAGCTAGATACTGTGATGAGTAGGCAACAGGGGTGCACTCCCCCTGAGGACCCTCTGGACCTGGGTGAAATGTACCTCAGAGTTACCCAGCTGAGGGCAAGGAAGCATGCTGTAGGACAAAGATAATGACCTCTAGGAGGGAGATGCAGGAAACCATTCACATCTTCTGCAGGGAGCCATCCATGTCAACAGAAGACATTTGAGTTGGGCTTCAGGGAAATGTGGGTCATCTACAGAGCAGAGCAGCAACAGAGCTTCATTGCCCCATGACCATGCTGAAGAGCAATGACATCCTCTTGCCAATCCTGTGTGTCTCACATTATCTCTCGAGTACCAAAGCAGTGTAACTTGGTCCTCGTGCCTCAGAGAGCCTCATATGAAAACAAGGCTCTCTCTCCTTAGGATGCAGAGAGGTGTCCCCTGGGCTGGACATAGGGACTGGCACCATGCCTTTCCCCCAACACAGTTTCTTTCCAGCCCACTAATGTGAAACCAAATAGTTTTACGCCAAAAAAGGGGGGGGGAGGTTATTGAATTATATTTCCTGTGCTACCATTATTGTTTGACAAATATATCTAGATGACATGCTTGCATACAAACTTAGGGTAGAAATTGGACCCCAGTGCATGTGTGAATGTGTGTGTGTGTGTACATCCCATATGGAAGGCAAAAAATTATATGTAAGGTGAATAAAACCCTATTCTATCTTACCATTAAAAACTGAGAAAGAACACCAAACGTAATTCGTAACAGATGCCATTTCTCCAAAAGTTAATGCACTGTAAATGATTTCTTTCTTGGGAGAATTTTTTATACTGAGTAAAGCTTAAAAATGAGAACCTTAGTTGTTGGCTCCTGCATAATGGTTTGACTTAAGGCCCCCATTTAATTTATGATTTTCATGGAAATTTTTGAATTTCTGCTTTCTGAAGGAGTCAGCATGAATAATAGTTTTCTGGAATTTTTAGTATAATTTTTCTTGAACACTTATGTGTACTCTAGCTCTCAATTCAGAGTGAAGAACAATCTCAGAAAAAGGGACCTGTTGGCCAGAAGACCACACTTGCCAAGTGCTCACAAGCCATCCAACAATATTGAAGATCTGGAGTACTCAAGACTTCCTTGCAGGCAGATCCCAGGCATGCAAAAGGGGAAAAGAAAGCCATAGTACTAATGGTTAGCATGATGTCTCCTGGGACAAGAGGAATGAGGAGTTTGTAGGTCAGTGGGATTCCAATCTGTCATTTGGCCGCTAGGCCCTCTTTGACATTCCTATGGTCTCAAAGAGGGAATGCATTTCTTGTTCTCTGAGAAAAGCAACCCCAAAAGGAGAAGCTAACAAACTCCACAAAAAAAGGAATTTGGAGCCATTCAGTATTATTGGAACATCTCATTTGTCTGTCTTTCTTTTGAAAGCAGTTAACCCAATAGACACTCAGAATTTCCATCTGAGGTAGAGTGTGTTGTTAAAAATGACATCTCTGTGACTCTGAATTCAGAATGTGTTTCAGAGGCAAAGATGCCAAGTGATTGTCATTCCCAGAGACAGAAATTTGTAGCAAAAAAGTGACTGAGAGGGCTTCAAAATTAGACCAATGTGAAAGCGTTGGAGGTGAATCAGAGTAGTATAAGTTTTGTTTTGGGGAATGAAAGCCATTATTCAAACCAAAAATAAAATAGTTCCATTCACTAACAGTGATAATATAATGTCAGAGTATATAATATGGTCAGATATAAAGTCAGAGTTTATGTGTCAGGTAATGGATTCAGTTAAAGACTATGAATTCTTACAATTCATGTTAATTTCCATGACCACTTCACATCTTTTTGGTATATAATTATGAATTGTATTTTGGCTTTTATTGCTCATTCTCATTGTTTATGTGATTGTTGATTTCAAATGCTGCAGATACCTGGATGTTCCCTCTGTCCCATCTTATCTCTAACCTCTCTTCCTCTGCCTCACCATCCAGCAGATGAGTTGCTTTATATAAATTCCTTGAATAAGCCAGTTTTCCCATTTTTGCTCATGGTGTTTTCTCTAACTAGAATAAACTTCCCTCTGCATCGAATAGTTTTTCATATTTTATCTTAGCTCAAATATCATCTCTCAGAGGCTTTTCTCATCAACCAATAGCATACCCCATCTATCTGTTATTTCAGCACCCCTGTTTGTTGTACTTATCAGCATTGCCCTTATACACATTTAGGCATACATTTTTGTATGTACTTTTTTATTATCAGTCTCCTCAAATACATTGCATGCTCTTGGGAAGCAGGATCCATGCTTAACTCATTTTGCACTATAGAGTCCCACTCAGTGTCTGGTGTATGCTCAACCGTTTTAAAAAAATAAATCAGTGGCTAACCTCATTTAAACTGTCCTCTAACTTGTGTTCTCTGAGTCCTGTTGCATGTAGTTCTGGGCTGTAGTCATGGTGTCTTCAGTCCCTTATGTGTAGCTATTACTTGATGAGTTAGCATTGGCACCAAACCCTGCATATATTTGTCATCAGTCCAGATTCTGCTAATAGAAAAAATAAGAAAACAGGTGCCAGGAAGAAACCTTGCTTTTTGAAACTTCCTGGATCATGATACTGTCAGGATATAAGAGCACAAAGCAAATGGAAGAGTTACAAAGGAAAATTTTGGGTCTTAATGGTAGTGATCCAGAGAACTGGCTCCTTGGCTGACTTTGAAATCTTGTCATGTTGCTTCACATCCCGTCCATGCTTCCTATTTGTCTGTTGGATCCTTCTCATGAGTTTTATTTTTGGCTATCCTTCCCTGCTCACCCACAGGCTTATTGAACTCTAGACTTGTTATCGATCCTTAACTTTTAAAGATGAATTATTCTGGGTATTCTGACCTCAATATCCAGATCTCCTTGATGAGCATTTTGTGTTTCTATGTATTTTTTAAAAATCTGACTCCTTTGATATTGTTTATGATATTTTTTCTCTTGATCCTGACACAATTTGATTATCTTTCAATTATTTATGCATCACATTAAGAATTTGTTATATACAATATGCTTACGTGTAAAAATGAGATGAGGATGAATGGAAATTCCATCTCATTTTAAGGAGTGTATAATATTCTGGAATCAATATTTTAATGAAAGAAAGGTAAATATAGAGTGATGGGATGATGGATAGACAGAAAAAATAGTTAAGGTTATACAAAGATAACCCAATAAATACACCAATGTATAGTATATAGGCACACAATTCAAGAAAGGAAAGAAGGAAGGAGGGGAGGGAGGGAGGAAGGGAAGAGGGAAGAAGGGAGGAAGGAAAGGAAGGGAGGGAGGGAGGAAGGAAAGGAAGAAAAGATGAAAGTAAATTCCTGATGTGTGAATGGTATCAACTAAGTGTTAAAGGGCTTTATTGGGAAGAGATGGATTTCTAACTTGGAAAATTAGGGAAGACCACATGGAAAAAATAGCATTTGTTGTTGTTCTTTCAGGATGATTTGTTAATACATTCTATGGGGGATTGAAGCTTTCCAGCTTGAGGAAGCTGTGAATTCAGCCCTGAATGCAAAGGATACCACATCTGAAACGTATAAATTTCTTCTTTACATCAGGCCATCTTGAATGAAGGGGAATAATGAGGACTTTGAAGAAATCAGCAGACTGGACTCTACCTAATAGATAAAAGGGATGAGAGGTGGAGAGGAGCACATTGAATACTTTTAATTAAGAGTGTACCACTAAGTTGTGCTTTTGGCATAATAATCTGAAAGAGATGTTCCCAAACTATGTTTTAAGAAAGGGCCACAACTGTGAAGAAAGAATAGTGGGTCTCAGCAACTAAAACAGAAAAAATGGACAAAGTCTTCAATTATAGATGATTGGCATGATGATAAACTTATGGCCAGAATAGGCAAGGCAGAAAAGAAGAGGGTCTTCAGCAAAGAGGACAAATTTTATTTTAGTCTACTGAATTTGAAGCCAAATTTTATTTTAGTCTACTGAATTTGAGCCAGTTATCTGGCTCAGAAGTAATATTTCATCAGTATCAGGAGAGTTTACACTTGTAGGTGCAAAGATGGAAAAACATGAGGTACAGGGCAGAATCATAGGGAACAAAGACATTTTACAGAGGACCTAGCAAAGCAAATATTAACAAAAGGAATCAACAAGAATTCTAAAAGATGTAGGAAGGCCAAGAGAGATGGGGACCAAGATTAGATGTTTTAACTTGGTAATTCAAAGGTCACCTATGTTCTTGAGGAAGCCATTTCGGTAGAATGGTGGTGGTTGAAATTACAGAATAGGGAGGTTGTTGGAAGAGGGGATGATGACAATTGGAGGCAGAGGCTATTGAATACTCTCTCAACATATGTAATAAGAGGTAAGAAGCAAACAGGATGAACAAGGTTTAGTAAGGATGTTAGTAGGATCTTTGTTGCTGTCCTGGGCCTATGTGTACATAAAGCTAGGAACATGATCTAAACCTATATTTTTTAAAAGCATCTAGTACTGTTCCAGGGATTGAGTCAATAAATAGGTGGGTTAATTGACAGTAATATTGGCCCAATTCTAATTGAGTATATATGAATTTATTGATAGAATTAGGTTAAGGGGCATTGCGACAATCTCAGAGAGATTTCCTTCAGAGAGATTTCTGAGCAGAGTATGGTTCACATAATAACTCTGCTACTTCATAGTACACTTTTCCCCCCCCTTTTTTTGGAAAAGCTTGCTAGCTCTCATGTTCTTTGTCTATAAAATAGGGGAAATGCTACCAACCTGTAGTATTGAAGTAAGGATTAGATGTGTTAACGCATCTTGAAAGCATTTTGTAAATGGCAGAATATTGTAACAATTACTACTAATAAAATACTGGTGAGAAAATATGACCAAACATGGAATTTTCTTTTTAGAAGTAATTTTTGAACTTCAAATATTTCCCAGTTGCATTTACTCAGTATTTATAGACTACTCAAATCATGCTAGGTGCAATGTAGGACACAGAGGTCAACCTAGCTTCTACCCAGTGGATTTACAATCTGCCGTGATGCTAGCCAAGTTTTGTAATTTTATGCTCAATTAACATCTGGTTAGAACTTGTTCAGTTAACAAAGTGCTTGCCTCTGAAGATAAATCATGGGACTCTTTCGCTACAGCTTGGAATCTTTCTGATTTGGGATGTTTTCTGAACATAAAGACATTCTTTTCCATCCTACTTCGCATCATCCAACTGGGTTCCTACTGTGAAGTGTCATTATGATGGCAGCTCCCACTGAGAGAAACACCAGTCCCACTAACTGAATGGGGTGATTGAAGCAAACAGTCATTTTTGATCACTGCTTTTAAAATGTGCCTTTTGCAAAATCCATGAGTGTATCTTCATGTAATTAATATTTATTTAACCACAATGATTTTTTTTAAATGAATCCACCTTTAAAGATTGTTTGCTTGCAAGTGCCCCCCCAAAAAAAACTTAGGAAAAAAATTGCCTTTATCTACTCAGAATATGCCTTCCCAGCACTAACGCACAGCTCATTTTAGTGAAAATTAGAAAAGTAAGACAGGCAAATGCTATTTGGCATTCTGTAATTCAAAAACAATTGACTACTTTGGGGCTCCTGGGTGGCTCAGTTGGTTAAGTGTCTGCCTTCAGCTCAGGTCATGATCCGGGGTCCTGGGATCGAGCCCTCCATCGGGCTCCTTGCTCGGCGGGAATCTTGCTTCTCCCTCTCCCACTCCCCCTGCTTGTGTTCCCTCTCGCTGTGTCTCTCTGTCAAATAAATAAATAAAATCTTAAAAAAAAAAACCCAAAACTTTAAAAAAACAAAAAACAAAAAAACAATTGACTACTTTAAATACCTTTTAATTATAAAGGTTATGATGACATCCAGGAAATCAAACATGTCTACTGTTTTTTAAAATAATACAGAGATGGAATTGGCGTGAGAACTTCTGATGCTTGGTTTCAATGACTGTGCATACAGTTTCCTTGATCATGAAAAATACAGGTAGATTTGTCAACCAGATGTAAAGAGCTAGGAGGATTTTTAAGGTCCAATAAATTCTCTTTGATCATAATAATGTCCAGAATTATTTTTTTCAAAACTTGGACTAAGGGAGGAAATTGGTTAATGAAATGTGAAGTGTATCAGACAATGTAGGTCTGATTGGTAATTCTGTTAACCTTGCATTCTAAAAGAGGCAATGCTGCTAATTTAAGGAGGCATTCCTTTTTTGAACTATTCTTTTTTTCTTTATTAGCATTGACAACAATGTTCTTCTGGTTCTTTTTGTTCATGGGAATATCATGGGATTCATTACTGAGGCATGTTCTGCGTTTGGTATTAGCTGTTATGACTGATCTTTTCATAAGAATATTATTCAGTGTAACCTATGGTGATAGTCTCTTCTTTTTTGATAATACTTTAGGGGTTTCTTCCATGAAATGATGATCTTATCATAATGGATGATTATGTTTTGTTCTTTTTGATGCCCCATAACCTCTGCATCTTTTATTTATCATGTTTTTTTATTATGCCTCAAAAACTAGAAAAAGGTCAAGAAATGGGCAATTGTATCACAGGTTTTGGATATATTCCCCCTTCCATTCCTCTTTTATTGCTTTATAACTCAATGGAATTTTCAGTGTTAATGGACTCAGCCTTTTAAAAAGCATTTATAAAAATAATCGCAAAACACCTGCACTTATGACATCAAGCTTATGGTTTTCGTATTTCCCTATTTTCTGCTTTCGGCTCAGTTGTCTCAGATTAATCCTGTAAGAGGCAAGTATTGCCAATCAAATTGTGTTATTTGCTCCCAAATATGTATATTTTTCCATGTATCTATTGCCTGTCTCCATATGGAGTGCAATAAGATGGAGCGAGAGAGGATGGTAAAAATAGGATTTGGTGTTATCATGACCAGATGGGAAGGGGCAGGGACCTGGTCTGCTATGCAAGTGCACTTGTCTTCACTTTGTCACTGTGTTCAGCACTTACATGCAGCAAAGCAAAGACAGGGTCATCTCCATTCACTGTTAATTAAATGTTTTGGCTGGAAACCACTTCTCCATATGGTAGAATATACCAGCTCTAAGTCAGTGCTTCAAATTTGGCCACATAAAACAGCTGCCCACAAACATATGTAGTGACTCACAGGCAGTCTCCAAGAATTTCAGTTTAACGCAGGAGATCTTTGGCTTTTCTGAAGCATGAAGAAAACCTCAAATACACATCTGCCCAAACTACAGCAGATGTAAAACTCACCCAAAATGGAAAAATGAAAACGTATCCAGTATAGGTCATGGAATGTATTTGGCTCAAATTCAGAAATATGCAAGTAATGTCAAGGCAGTACATTTGGTAGCCCTGGATTATAAATATATGTCTCACAAGCCAGATTTTCTTTTTTAAGTTTGAGCTTCAAGTGCTGTAGTCAGATCCATGGGTGAAGACAGTCATTTTCAAGAGATATCACTTGGGGATGTAAAAAAAAAAAAAAAAATTAAAAGTTCCAGAAAGCTAGAGGATGATGTGAATCACAAATCACACTGATTCTCCCCAACTTCTTTTGGGTGGAGAAGTAAAGGCTCATCCATTTTAATAACTCATTAGAACACCCAAGGATTGATGAAAGACAGTTACTTTGCAGCTGCTTAAAGTTTATTTGCATATGGTTTGTGCTTGGTGCTTAGCCTCTGCTTCTGCCCTCTCACCAAGTAATCCAGCTCAACAAGGTCACCTGACTGGCCCTCTTCGTGCATATGTACTTAAAAACTAAAAGCTTTATTAACAGCCAACATGGGTCTTAAGAGACCCCTAGTATTTACACACAGTCAGAGTCCACCCCAACAATGTTTCAGCTGGCCTTTCCTTTACCTTCCCATATGGAAATGGACCATCTTAAACTAATCCCCAGCACTCTTAGAGTGATGCTTTATTGGGATTGTCTACTATGCACATCTCATTTTTTCTCTTTGTTTCTTTGTATTTTCTACAGTTGCTTTTGAACTCTTAGATTTCATATTCACAATTTAAGAATCTATTACTTGTCTAATTGCCTGCCTGTGCTCACTTGAATCTTGTTATAAAGGGTAGTGTGTGCTTACCAACAGGACAGCTTTTTCCTTTGATGGTTAAGTTGAAGGGTGAAAGAATTATCTTCCTCTTGAAATTGCCTGGCAGCCATTACTTAAAATATGTCTGACTGGGCACATTTTCAGAAATGGGGAGTCATTTTTCTGCTAAAGCCTCCATTCATGATCTCTTTTTCAAAAGCAAGCAAAATAGTAAACCCCTGACAACATCCTATGAAAGCCACTAAAACATAAGAACAATAAATCATACTCTAATCCTGTTGAAGGAAATTTGTGTTAAAATTACCAAGGGATGTTATGTTTTTAAGAATATACATGGTAAAAACAACCAACTTTGGGATGATTTGGGCTGTCAGCCTGCAGTCACTTAGGCAGCCTAGGCTTTACCTTTTTGACATTTAGTTATCCCCACATGCAAAAGAGAAATCACAGTTACTACCATATAATTAGATTTACATTATAAACATTCTCCAGAACATTTCAAAGAATTTTAGTAAAACAGAGAACAAAGGCTATCTCCATAGCATATTTAAACCTTTTCTGATAAGCTTTTATTACGTTGCAAAAAAAAAAAAAAAGAATACTAGTACTATATAACTAAAGTTTTACCAATTACCTGGTCCTATCATCTTATTATTGAAATATTTAATTCAGAAATATTTCTATGTCAGGGATTGATTATAGTGGTTTTAAATAGAGGTTAAACTATTAAAGTGGTTATACTGATTCATCTACTAGCATGGTTATCAGTAAAACATTTTAGCTATTAATTTTATCAGAAAATTGACAAATATGGAATTCATGTAAATCAAATATATATTCAGTAACTAATTTGCAGTTTAACTTAAATATGATTGAATAACATTGGCAGCATTAACAGGCTTGGGCAGAAATAAGTTTTTAGAGCTACCCTAAAACACAAGAATCTAATTTCTGATATGTTTCTAATTTATTATTTAAATTGAATTTTCCACCCTTGAGCTAATTCATTTATAGCTTATTTTGGAACATTTTGCTCAGTGCAACCTTCTAAAAAGGAATGTTTACCATGCTTTCCTTTTTTCTTTGCCAGAGATGAATATTTAAAAAGTTAGAATATGAAATGTTATATAATTTGATGGGAATGTTGAGCCAAACTCAAAAATGGAATATAACAGATACATAGATTTCTCATCTATATAGTTTTAACACTTTAATTGTTTTATTGTTCATTTATAGCAAAATGCAATAGATCGTTTTATCATCATTCATATTGAAGATATACCCAAATAATTCAGTTGATTACGATCAAGCCTGTTTACTCTTAAATTTGAACAGATATATTTTACTCAAATTTCTTTTTTAGGACATTTTCTTCTTAACACAAATGTGGTGTTTTTGAAAGTTGCCAGGTTTATAGCTCTGTTGAATGAAAGTCTCTGTTTATCCACAGATGAGCTATGCTATGGGGTGCAACAAAGCATAATTACCAAATTTCTGTACTCAGGGAGGTATGTTTGCTTCTCCACACATGCAATGTTGGCAAATCCACTTATAGCCACTGGGGGTTACATAGCTGTAAAGAGAAAACTGACTCATTACAGTATTGTACATAACAGTTGCTCTATTAGCTCCCCAGGTCAGGAGCAAAGATCAGGAATTTGGAAACAGGAGCCCTAGGCTGGTGAGCACCTTTTAGATGACAGCTAAATTTCTCATGCCATTGTTTTGGGCTCCTTGAAAATTTTCATTTAGAGATAAAATGTAAACAGTGCCATAAACAACAGTTTACAGATGGTCAACCTACTCTAAGAGAGTAAATTTTTTCCAGCAAAATTGCTAAAACTAAGAATTAATCCCCTCCTCTAACTGCAATTGCTATTTATTTTATAATGTTTGAACAACAAGAAACATTGTTCATTGTAAACAAAACATTCTAATTGAATTATTCATGAGGCAAGCACCGTAATATCTGGTAGAATCAAATATCTACTAAGGACACTGAAAGATCCTTTGAACCATAGAAATAGGTCCCCATGCCAAAATTTCAGTTTCAAATAACTCAGCCCTCATGTATTAAGGGCCTAATAAGGACAATGCACTGTGCTTTGTGACATAATCTCCAAGAACTCAGGGAGTAGTGGATTAATTTAAGTAAACAAAAAACCAAATTAGATTGCAGAGCAAGGTAATTCAATGAGTGGTACAATGCATCTATATATTTACCTATGGGATTATTCTGCATATGTCTATTTGTAATTTCGTAGAATGAGAAATTCCCCATGGGGGATTTTGGGACAGACTGAAGTTACATTTGTGATCTGCCTTAAAAGAGCTGAATTTCAAGTCATTTCTCTGTGGTAAGTAAACATACGTTTTTGAGAGAGTCATTCTGTACCATTCATTAAGCTATAGGTGATTTTTGTTTCTGTGCCTGAAATGGGTCTGTATGGCAGACTATTTCAACAGAACATTGAGTGGTAAACCACCAACACGTCTGGCGTGATGACAATACATAAGATTACCTTTATCAAAACTCACTGAGTTGTACATTGAAGATTTGCACATTGCTCTGTATATTAAATTTAACTGAAAAGATGAAAAAGAGAGATAAATATTGAACTCTAGTTAATGACATGCATGCCGAAGTATTTAGGAGGTGGTATGCCAATGTCTGAAACTTACTTTGAAATGCATAAAGAAATACGATGAATATCTGAGGGATAGATGTATGATAAAGCAAGTATACTGAAATGTTAATTGTGATATCTAGATGATGGGTATTCACTGTAAATTTTTTCAGTTATAATTTTCATAATAAAACATTGCTAAAGAGATACCTTTATAAAAATTTTGTATATTCTGTCTCAATAGCTTGGTCTGGCTAGGGTCTAGGAAAAATATTTTTTAAAAAGACCTCCATTGAATCATATATAAAGTTAGGTTTTGGAACCATGGTCCTGAGATACATTTCAACTTTAGTTTTTTAATCATTTTTAATCTTAATGCCAAATTTTAATATTGTATAATACTAGTAAGCCTCATTCTTGTATGTAATATTTTCCCATAACCCAGAATATCAATACTATAACAGAATAAACCTTCATCATTCTTTCATCTTGTACTCAATGATATCTATGTATGATATTTATATCTTTATACATTAGTAAGCTTTCCTAAGTAACTACTTTTACTACATGAGGTACTCTCTAAATATAGCCCCAAGAAGTTTTATAAAATATGACAGAATAGATATACTTTTTTCTTTTTGATCTGCATTAGAAGCTACACAAAATATTATTGAAGAGGTTATTTTAAGGGGTGCCTGGGTGGCTCAGTTGGTTGAGCATAGGACTCAATTTTGGCTCGGGTCATGATCTCGGGGTCTTGAGACCCAGCCCCACGCAGGCCTCCTCGGTCAACGGGAAATCTGCTTGAGATTCTCCTCTCCCTCTGCCCCTCCCCCCGCTTGTGCTCCCTCTCTCTCTAAGAATAAATAAATAAATCTCTAGAAGAAAGAAGGTTATTTTAAAAGTCGATTTGCTAGACAAAGCTTCTGTTTCCCAGCAGGAAATGTTGGTAAGACTCATTTTTTTTTTAATTTAATAAATTCTTTTGGATCAAAATTTGGCTTCCTCTAAGTCATGACTCTCAACCTGAGGTCCAGCTTTAATTAAAAATAATCAAATATTGGGCGCCTGAGTGGCTCAGTCGTTAAGCGTCTGCCTTCGGCTCAGGTCATGATCCCAGGGTCCTGGGATCAAGTCCCGCATCGGGCTCCCTGCTCGGTGGGAAGCCTGCTTCTCCCTCTCCCACTCCCCCTGCTTGTGTTCCCTCTCTCTCTGCGTCTCAAATAAATAAATAAAATCTTAAAAAAAATCAAGTATCAATATAGGAGAATCATAAAACATTTCAGAGAAACGAAAGACAAACTTTTAATCCTAATGGCTAAACCTGGAGCACAAGAGGAACCAGGGAGACCTTTGGTGAGGTGGGGCTGATGGAAAGAAGGTTGGTTGGGCTCCAGATGAGCCTTTCTTGCCTCAGTGCTAGTGGCAGGATTGCCTAGAGTGGACACTGGTGCTCCCTTACCCCCTAAGTGCCATTTCTGAAGAAGGCAGAGTCACATAGGTAGAGCTGCACAGCCTCTGTGGATGCTCTCCTCTAAAGAACATTCAGGGGGTGATTTAGCAGTGAAACTAGGGATTTTGAAGTATATGTAAAAGTTCACTATATTGTCCAAGAGTGCAAATATTTATCATTAAAAAAAAATTGTTATTATTGTAACTCAGGTGCACAGGTTATGTTACTTTTCAGTTGAACCCCATCTTTTTTGGGTTTTATGAAGGCTTCATTACATAGGCATGATGGATTAAACCACTGGCCATTGGTGATGGATTCAACCTTCAGCCCCTCTCTCTCTGGAGGTCAGGGAGTGGGACCAAAAGTTCTAGCCTAATCACATTGTTGATTTTCCTGGCAATCAGCCTCCATCTTTAGATGTGGCCCACAGGTGGCCTCATTAGAATAGCAAAAGATGCTTTTATAGCTCTCAGCACTTAAGAAATTCCAAGTGTTTTAGGAGCTCTGTGCCAGAAATATATATTTCTTACTATAAATCACAATATCACAGTATCTTTTCAAGAAGTGCTTTAACCACACCCATATGGATGATGATGAGTTTGCTTTTAAGGCAAGGGCTATTTAATATACATTTCGTTTTCTATATACATGAATTTTTGTAGTTATGCTTTTGTTATCAGTTTATAATTTCATAGCATTATAAAAAAGAACATTGTAGGATGTTGAATCTTGGAATTTATTTTGATGCTTTTTCTGAGAATTATTCTATGAATGACTTTTATGAATGTAACACAGATGCTAGAAAATGATGTGTATTTTCTCTGAAGTGTAAAGTCATTCACTCTCTCCTTCTGGGATTGTGTATGTGGGTAAGTGTATATGAAATATCATTATAAAACTTTTCTGTTTATTCTTTATAATGGTGTGGTTGTTTTTCTGCTTTCATGTACATTCTGTCAATGTCAAATTCTGCTCTTGTTTTATTTGAGCTTATTATGTCCCGTATATCTGTTTCCATCTTTGATTTAAATTTCTCTCTTGTCGACAACCTATTCCTGAATTTTCGTTTTATCTAATGGGAGATCTTTCTTTATTTGAGTTAAATTGTCATTACTTTTATATTAGACCTTATTTCTGCTATCTTATATCATGCATTATATTTATTGTAAGTTTTTACTTTTCCTCACTTTGCCTGCACTAACTGCCCTTCCGCTGATCTACTATGTTCTGTTTCTGTTCAACTAGTAGTCACTCCTCTCATAACAAGACTCACCTTGTTGACTTTTTCCTCTCAGTTTCTAAAAGTTCTTAGAGCATGTGCCTTGCTTTCAAATTGGTAATACCATGGCCTACTTTCATTTCCCTGCAGTCTTTCCCTCTCATTGGAGTTTTAGTTCTGAATTTTCGTGGATATACTATTTTACCTTATTTCTAGTTATTGCTCATCTACTGAGGTATTTTCTCAACCTGACTTTCTATAAGTAACCTCCAAGATTTGTGTCAACTTTTTTGGGTGCCATTCTTCCAGAAGTTGCTTGAAAGTGGAGAATTGTTCTTTATTTCAATTTTGGCTTATTGTTCATATGTTGATGATATACTTATTTCACTTTTCTTTTAAATGATAGTGCAACTAGGTATGAAATTGCAGGTAGGTTCAAGGTTCTTTTTTATTTATTGTCAGCAGCATACAAATAATTTTCTGTGCCTTTTTCATTTACTGTATTCTTTTGGTATGTACAATATTTTTGCTTCCTGGATGCTTTCAGAGTTTTCTACTTGTATTTGATATTTTTAAAATTTTACTAAACTCTGTGTGTGTGTGTCTTACCCTATCCTGTTGGATATTTTATAAACTCTTTCAATTGGAGATTTTAAGACTAATTCTGAAAAATTATCTGACATCATTTTTCAAATATTTTTATCTTTCAAAGTTATATTCCCTTCTTCTGCTCCTCTGGAGGGATTTTAAAATAGGTATAAAAACACGTACTTCATTCCTATCTCTCTTTTCCTCTTTCATTCATTATTTCCATCTCTTTATCCCAGATGTGTTTGGAAGAATTTTTTGACATGATGTATCAGTCAATAGTGCATTTCCTCTCTGGAAACATTCTTCTGTTCAGTACCTCCATGGAGTTCTTTATTTTAACAATTACACATATTTTTCACTTCTGGTGGTTCTACTTGGTTCTTTTTTTTAATTACAACTGCTTTTCGTTTTGTTTTATATTTCCACTCTTTTTATCTCTGTAAAGGCAATTATTATGCTTAAGTTATGTTATTATTCTGTCTGGTCCATTAATTCTGTGTTCTCTGGTGTAGATTACTCAGTTTATTTCTCTTTCATAATGCTTGAGTCTCATAGATGTTTATTTTACAGATAATCATAATGCATACACAGAGGCTCATATACCCTTGGGATTTTTCATTTCATCAGTTATTTTTATTTTTATCTTCAGTCATTATCAGTTATTATCAGTTATAATTACCTTGGCTGGTGTTACATATTTGGGGGCAGGCAAAAGCCCGGGATCCTCATATATTCTTATAGATGAGTTTAAGGAGCAAATTTGAGGTTGCATCTCAGGGAGTATAGTTTATGATGTTTGTAATCTTGGCTGCTTGCTTTGCCCTGTTCATTTTACCTAACCTATGAACTACATATATTTTCCTTCAGGAAATGGCATTTATGGAATGAGGTTTGAGAAGATAATGGGGCACCAACAGCCTGGTCTTTGTTACATATTTTCATCCCAGCTAGTCTTCAGTATGCTTCAGAAGTTAATCTTGTTTTCAAATAATTCTGGTTGGCTTTGCTGTTTGTTGACCTTCTATGTGAACAGGTTAGGCAGTTATTATCCCAAGGTCAAATAAGAAAGAAAAAGGACACAGCTAGAGTACTTTCTTTCAGAAAGCCCCCGCCTATAGTGTCTTGCTGTCTTTGTTTCTATGGTGATAATATCCTCCACCTAGACACCCAACCTTCTGTATCTCTGAATGTTTCTACTAGACTTTGTATTTAGTTCTGATTAAAAAAAAAAAAAAATCAGCTGCCCTTTTGCCTTTGCTCATAGCCAGAGTTGACCCCCATATCCAGAAATCATGTGTGAAATTCAGGGATTAAAAAAACTTTCTTTTGCTTATCTCCCACCATTAATTTTCCTGTTTTTGTGTTTGTTTATTTTTACAAATATACTGAAAGCCAAGATTATATTGAATTGGTTAAAACAAGATTTGAAAAAAATAGTTGGTATTCTAAAGGCCATTTGCAATTAAATTTGGAAGTAGAAATAGTGAGAAGTCAGTTGCCATCACTAGGATCAAAGAGACAAGGGAGGAAGGAAATTACTGGAACCCCGTGAGAATTGGAAACATGGAAGAGGGACCACCAAGGGGGAAAGTACCATCATGAAGGGATATAGCTTCTGCCAGAATGTCTGCACTGAATTAGGGAGGGAGTGAGGAAATGATGCACCTCTACTCTCCCTTTCTACACTCCTATCTCCTACCAATACCAACTCTTAGCTGAACCCAAATAGAAACCAAAATGGAAAAGAAGTCTGGAGAAATAGTCCACAGAAGCAACGTTTTAGAAGTTGGGACAGGTCAGAGCAACTTGAAAAATAGATGTGGGAAGAGAGTAAACTTAGTATTACCAGCATTCCAGCCTCTCTGCACTTCTATTCCACCATCATTACTTTGCACCTTTCAAAATACACTGCTGCATTGGAGAATTCTGGTAACTTTGTCATAGATGCTCTTTACCCACCGCCCCCACCCCCGCCTTGTCTCCCTGCAAAATGTCTTTTTGTCCTATAACACTTCCCTCTATCAGCAGCACCTCCATGAAAATCTCCCTTATCCCATTCCTGAGGTCATTGATCTCACATATTTACTACTTACTTTCATTACAACAATTTTCACCTTTGCCTTAATGAATTATTGACTTTTTATTCTTTTTTTCATCTCCTCCAGAACATCCTTTGTCATCCTTATGTCCCTGGGGGTCTTGAATTATTACTGGCAGATGATGAGTGCCCAGAAAATTTTTGATAAATGAATAAAAGAGAAAATGAGTGGGTTTGAGAGAGTATCAGCTCCACAAGAAAAGGAAAGGGTGAGTAAGTGGATCACAAGCACACAGGAAATTGAAAAATAAATAATAGTATATAATTGAGGACAACTTAGAAAACTTAAAGTCAAGAATGAAACCCAGAATTGGGCTAAAACTTAAGTGAAAACAGAATTCCACAAAACAAAAAAATAAACACAAAAAATCCAAAATATACATTTAAAAAAATAAGCTATCCAAATAAAATAAAGTTCACAAGTATTCTCTGTAATTGGCACGAAAAAAAATCTAATTAAAAATGGCTTTTCTTAAGGTGCTGAGAAAAGGATTTTAAAGTCAATTCACTTGGTTCTTTGGTTTCAGCAAATTTTTTTCATTATATTTTCTAAATTGAGGGTAGAGTGAGGTTGGCACCATTTCAAAAATTTGTACCCATATTTTGTCTTAGCAGCCAAACAAAGTTTACATTTAAACTTGGTATTTATCTATAGTTAATGGGAAGGAAAGAACATATGCTGTTGTTTAAGGGCTCTAGTGAATAATTTTCCTGTATTTCTAAAAATATAATTGATATTTAAAGACTGACCCACTCATCTAAAGTTTAGATAACTCAAGGCAGTTTTTAGAAGTATTTCTTCACACTCAAGATTATTAAATATGAAAGAACATATGTCCATTGAAAATTCATAGTACTCATTTTACTAAAATTCATTTTATGTAGTCCAGCCAAGACAGTACAATACGTCGCTAATTTGATAGTAGTTCATTTAAATAGCTACTGGTTTCTGCACAGGAAAGAAAGAGAGAGAGGGGAGGAGAGAGAGAGAACAAAGAAAGAAAAATTAAAGAAAGAATGAGTTTTAATAGGTTTTATTATTATTCAGGTATGGTAAGGCCAACAAGTAAGACTGCTGACATTGAAAAGAAAGTCTGTTACTCATGAATCCCAGGAGAGGAGGCATGCCACACCACAGGAAAGCTACACAGGGAAGCACTGGGTCGGTCAGGAGGCAGAGACAGGTGGCAGGGTAAACATTTAGGATTGGTAGTCCGAACAATTTCGGTGTGCATTTCTGGGTAGGGACTGTTCATAGTTGTCTGGAACCTGGCCCTGGGATGATAAGGGAAAGTGGATAGTAGATCTGCAAATATTGAGAGCCTGATAAAAAACCCTGTTGGGGTTGCAGGCTCTGGATTGGTTGGTTTGCATTTGAAAGGCATGCTCTGGATTAGTCATTTACTGTCTCTAGGAATTGCTTAACCCTGGGATCAGCTGACACCCTCCAGGGTCCGCAAGGCCCCAGATCAAAGCATCAGAACAGAAAAAATAAGACATGGTTATATAAGAAGGAAGGAATCAAGAAAGGAAGGAGTTTTGTTTTATAATTTTCAATCAGTGCCTAGAATATGAGAAACAATAAATTGATATCCAAGTTGGAGAAATGATTCCTGTCATTCTTTTCCACTTTGTTCCTATAAATAGCAATGGTGTGTGATATTAAGAGCTCTGACTTTGGACTCAGAAGGAGCTGGGTGAAAATTCTGGCATTAATGCTAGCATTGTGATTTTTCTGTGAGCTTTATATTCCTATAATGTAAAGATAAAAGTGCCTTCTTTAAAGGGTTGTACGATTTGAAGGTAATAATGTGTACACAGTGTATTAAATAAATGCTAGCTGCTTTTCTTTTAATTACTATTGCCTAATACTCACTGTTAATGTCCACCTGATACAGAAGATGAAATCATGTGTTAGCTTTTCAAGTGATGCTACATTATTACATATCAAAGAAAAGGGTAGTATATGTCTTACATTGCACCTAAAAATGTTTTAATATGTCTTACATATGAAGGGAGGGAGAGAGGAAAGCAGGGAGGATGGAAAGAAAGTAGGAAGGAAGGAAGGATGGAAGGAAGGGATTTTGTGAATGAAAAAAAGAAGAGCAATTGAGTAAACATTTCTTTTAGAATTCTGAGGAACAGCTAACAAAAATGTATACTTTTTTTGTCCATAAACATTTAATAAAGTTGTCACCAAATAAAAAAAATAGTAAGTAATTTAGTATAGAATATTTTGGCATAGAAAACCTCAAATACTATTATATTTGCAATTTAAAGTACAAGATTCTCTGAGCCATGAATTCATAGAAATTGACTTGCAAACTTCAATTAATGACCTTGGTTATTTGTCAATAAGAAGAGAGGGAGAGGTTATGTGAGTGCAAGTAAATTAACCTTTCATTCCATACTCTACTGACTTCTTCCACACTGACAAGTAATCAAGATTGTTTGACAGAAACAGCAAGTTGTTTAGCTTCTCAGCTCTCCTGCCACTAAAATATGATGTCAGATAATTTGTTCCTGTTTAGTTCTAGCTTGATTACTTCTGGTTCCTTGAGATTTGAATTGATGAAGTTTTACTTTAGTTACATGGCAGTGTTAATAAATGCTGTCATGTTTATTAATGAGATGCCAAAATTGTATTGTTATATTTAGAGGAGAGAGTCAAGTTCATGTAACTTAAAGTAGTTGAATGTGATAAAAGGTTAATTAGACTTCATGACCTGTTTAGAATATGTCTTAGGTCTCAATATCAAGATAACTTTCAATGCAAAATACCAAAACCCAGAATTAATTTATAAGATAACTATATAATAGCCTGTCTTTTAAATAGTAAATAATTCTAACAGCTCCTGAAGAAATTTTCTGGATTTAAAAAAAAAATTAAAAAACAAAAACAAAAAACAAAAGCAAAGCAAAAGATCTACCAAGGTCAGCCATGGTGATATTTCCCTTGATCCAATTGTGAACATATTAAACAAATATTTTACACACACTATATTCCCAAGATTTCAAGTAGTTTCTATTGAAGGAAGAATCTTTAGTGTAATCCTTATTACAAATTTCTCAAGGTGCATAACATGGGATTTTAAAATGCAATGGAATCAGTGAATAGCAGAATATGTGCTGCGGAAAATTTCTCATTCATCATTACTCATTTTTGGCTAGAGATAAAAAGATTATTATCCTGGAAGACAAGGCAGAACAGCATCCAATTACTAATGACAATTTTCACAGGTAAAAATAAACCCACATAACTGAAGTTTCTGCCATATTGAAATTATAAAATAAAATTTTTTTCGTCCAATGAAAGATGTCCCTGGGAACATTAAGAATTTTTTTTTTTTATTTTTCAGGCAAACAAAATGCAAGATAAATCCATACCTAGACATATCTGGGTGGAATTTTTCAAACTTCTATGACAAAAATATCCAATGGGCTTCTAGTTTTTAAAAAGTATTAGGTTAATTTTGAAAAATCAGATTTGGAAACAAAATGAGATCAGAATATTCAGGACAGAAACTTATGCATAGGTTGTAGTGAAAATTAACGTCCAAAAATTTCTTACCTTTATGGGATATAGACAAATTACTTTAAAAAGGTCTACAACATTTTTATTGAATAGAAGACACTGTGGGCTTCCTAATGTTACCATTCTGACTTGATAGTCATATTTAGAAAAATAACCACCTACTTAAAAATAATAGCAGACATGTGAAAACTTTTGTGAATAAGAGATTTCTTTCTCATGTAATTGAGCACTCTCCGTTTACTGAAATCTCCACAATAGTAGTGTAGATTGTTGTGTATCATGTGAATTTCTCCTTGAGTGAGATTTGGTAGTTTGGTCCTTTAAAAAATTTGTTCATTTCATTTAGGTTGTTGAATTTATGGCCCTAGATTGCTGATAGTATTCCTTTGTCCTTTAAATATCTCTAGGATCTGTAGTGATGTCTCTTCATTTATTCCTGATATTTGTAATTTGTATTTTTCTCTCTGCTTTTTTCTTGGGCAGTCTAGCGAGAAATGTATCAACTTTATTGAACTTTTCAAAGCACCAACCTTTTGTCTGATGGCTTCTCTTTTTTCTATTCTCAATTTCATTGATTTCTACTCTTATTTTTATTATCTTTCCTTCTCTTTGCTTTTGGTAATTTGTCCTTCTATATTTAGCTTTTTTTAAGGAGGAAGCTTACTTAGATCATTCCTTTGAGGTATTTTCTTTTTCTACTTTAAGAATTAAATGCTATAAACTTCCCTCTAAGAACTGCTTTAACGACATTATCAAAAATTTTTAAAAGATTTATTTATTTATTTGAGAGGGAGAGAGAGTGAGTGGAGGGGAGGGTTAGGGGGAGAGAGTCTCAAGCAGACTCCACACTGAGTGCAGAGCCCTAAGTGGGGCTCGATCTCACAACCCTGAGATCATGACCTGAGCCAAAGACAAGAGTCAGATGCTTAACCTACTGCACCACCTAGGCACCCCTATATCATCAAATTTTTGATGTTGTCTTTTCATTTTCATTCAATTCAAAATATTTTCTAACTTTCCTTGTGACTTTTGAAACATTGATTGTTGAGAAATGTGGTGTTTATTTTTCAAGTATTTAGAGATTTTCTAGATATCTTTCTGTAATTTATTTCTAGTTTAATTCCATGATAGCCACCATACAGAGATAAGAGAGACTCCTTACCAATTTGTGGGCTGGGTATTGAGGCTGATGATGCCACACACACAAAAGAATTTGGAAGAAAATTTATTACTCACAAAAGGAATTCATGGAAGAGCAGGTCATGCGCAGTCTGGTTCATAATGGCAAGAGCATAAAGGGATTTGTGGTGTGATGGCTTGGTTTTGGCTCTAGCTAAGAGGTGGTTTTGGGGTGAGGATTTCTTCCTGTCCAAGGTTTGTGTGCTTTGAACTTTCTGTGGGCACCAAGAGGACTAATGGATTTTTTTTTTTTTTTGTATTAGCTTCCCCATATATGGGGCAATGGTGGAAGGGAAGGTATGTGGCTTTAAAACTGTCAGTGGTCAAAGATCAAAAATGGAGTCAGACCTCTTATTACAATTCACCCCAATGTTAATTGATGATGGAAATGTGCCATGTCTCATTCAATTGAATTTGAATTTGTTTAGGCATAATTTTAGAAGCCATATGCTTATGTGGCAAACTACAATGAAAATGAGGAGACCTTGGATAGACATGTGTATTCAAATGTTTTAGGCAGTTGTTGAGAGCCAAGAAAAAGTGTTGGCAGGTGTCTGGAGTATTTGCTCACAAAACCGAGTGGTATTATTAACAAACTTACCTTGTTGTTTTATTTTTTGGGGTATTTGAACATCTTTTCCCATAATGCCTATCCACATGTAGCCAGAGGTACCTTTAAGGAAGCAGGTGGCCAGGACATAGGCTCAGGTCAGCAATTATCAGCAACTGAGGTCACCAGGAAGCATTGCCCCTCACTGAGGGCATCCAAAGGATTGGCAGTTTGTTGCATGTGTTTAGAGGGGATTTGGGATATTTCCTGGTTAATATTAATGGTGTGTATTTTCTGACTGGAATATGGGTACCTACGGCAGTGTCAATGACCCACAAGACAGTAAGTAGGGCAAACATAATATGCAGGATTATAGTTGTTTTGTATTTACTAATGTTGAAAAAAACAAACAAACATGGGAGAGCCCAAAAGCTAAATTGGTTGATATATTGTTCAGTTCCTCTGTATCCTAATTGGTTTTCTGTGTGTTTGTTGATTAATGAGAAGGATGTTGAAGTCTTCAACAATAATTGTGGCTTTCTCTCCTCCTTTTTTCAAGTTTTAGAAATTTTTGCTCTGTGTATTTTAAAGTTATGGTGTTAGATGTATACATATTTAGAACGGTTATACCTTTTTGGCAAGTTGAACTTTTTATCATTATGTGATATTATTCTTTATTCATAGTAATATTTCTTGTTCTTAAATCTACTTTGACATTTTGTTAGGGTGTGTGTGTGTGTTGACAATTATTTTGCTTGGTATTTTCTGAGGTCTGGGAACTGTGGTTAGTTTCTTGATTATTTTGGAAAATTCTCAACTGTCATCTCTTCAAATAATTTTGTCTACCCCATTCTGTCTTTTCTTTTGCAATTCAAGTAACAAGGTGTTAGGACATTGTATATTGTCCCACAGTACTTACACACTCTGTTTTTTTTTTTCATTTTTTAAAAATTTCTATTGACATTTTCAAATTCACTATTTCCTTGGCTTCGTGAAACCTATTAATGAGTCTACTGATGGTGTTCTTCATCTTTGTTACTATGAGTTCCATTTCAATTATTTAGATCTTTTAACATATTAATCATAGATATTTTAAATTCCTTGCCCAATAGTTCAAACTTTGGGATCATATGAGTCTGGTTGTGTGATTGCTTTATCTCTTGACATTGTGTTTCTTTTTTTCCTTGATTCTTTGTATGTCTTCTAATATTTGGTAGAAAGCTGAACATTTGTTTTAAGGCAATAGAAACTGAGATAATTAGTATTTACGGCTAGAAAAGGGCATATCTTTTTTTTTTTTTTTTTTTTTCCGGGGCTTTTTTTTAGACAGTGAGTTAATTTATTTACAATTTGTGTTTGTTTTGGGTTTTTTTTTTTTTTTTTTTTTTTTTTGCCAGGGCTTTATTGTAGACAGTGAGTTAATCTAGTTACAATTTGAGTTAGTTTTGGGTTTTTTTGTTGCTGTAGTTATCCTAGTGCACCCCAGTTTTCACATTCCTCTAATATAAACTTGCATGTAAGATGTAGGTTGGTTGGCCAGATGTTTTGTTTTGTTTTCAGTGTTTCCTCCCTCAACTTCAGGTATTCCCTCTGTACTTGTCCCTCAGAGAAGACCTATCTCCTTGCTCTTGATACTTTCCCAATAGTAGTTTACATGGTGTGCATGTACCACAGCCAAACAAGTGTTTACTTCCCATTTTTCCCTGCAGACTTTCCTCTTCCCTTGGGTTTCAAGTTAATTGTTTGACTTACAACCCCTGCTTTCTCAGTTTCAGTAGGAGTTTCAATTTTTCAGATTATTAAACTTTTATTATAAGAGTAGGAATGTTTCAACATTTTAAGAGGGAGTCAGAAGTCAAACATATTTTTTAAAAATTGAATATATTTCCTAAATCTCTGATAAAAAAACTTACCATATTTTTTGAGATACAATCCAAATAGTATAAACCTTCTAAATAATATGTCCTGAGTCTAGAATTTATATCATGACTCTGGGTATCACTTAAGTCCATGAGAAGTTCTTTTTCTTTTTTAAAAAGTTTTTTATTTGAATACAGTTGGCATACACTGTTACATTAGTTTCAGCTGTACAACATAGTGACTCAACAAGTTTATACATTATGCTATGCTCACTACAAGTGTAGCTACCATCTGTTACCATACAATGCTATGACCATATCATTGACTATATTCTTTATGCTGTGCCTTCTTAGTTATTCCATAGCTGGAAGCTTGTATCTCCCACTCCCCTTCACCCATTTTGCTTATCCCTCTACCCCTCTGGCAACCTTAAGTTTATTTTCTGTGTTTATAAGTCTGATTCTGCTTTTTGTTTATTTATTCATTTTTTTTTTAGAGTCCATATATGAGTGAAATCATATGGTATTTATCTTTTTCAGTCTAAGGAAAATGTGGTGTACACACACACAAACGCATGCGTGCGCGCACACACACACACACACACACACACTGGAATATTACACAGCCATAAAAAGGATGATATTGTGCCATTTACAACATCATGGATGGACCTAGAGAGTATTAAGCTGAGAGAACTTTTCTTAATGATTCTTTTTTCTGAGTTTATTTGGTACCACACTGAAAGAATTCCTACCAGAATTCTATTCTATTCTATTCTATTCTATTCTATTCTATTCTATTCTATTCTA
>NC_058415.1:21741565-21769713 GCF_002201575.2 Neomonachus schauinslandi
TATTCTATTCTATTCTATTCTATTCTATTCTATTCTATTCTATTCTACTCTACTCTACTCTACTCTACTCTATTCTATTCTCTTCTATTTTATTTTTAGAGAGAGAGTGTGTGTGTGCAAGCTGGGGGGAGGGGCAGAGGGAGAGGGAGAGAGAGAATCTCAAGCAGGCTCCACACTCAGCACGGAGCCATATATGGGGCTCAATCTCACGACCCTGAGATCATGACCTGAGCCGAAATCAAGAGTAGAATGCTTAACTGACTGAGCCACCCTTTCCCCCCAGAATTTTATTTTAATTTAACCAATAGTGAAACTATATTCTGTAAGTGGCTCTGTGAAAGTTGGCAGTTCTGGTAAGGAGTTGATATTTAGTTATTTTCTAAACATAATAGAGACTTAAACTAAAATGTATTTACTTTCCTATCATCATAGATAAAATGAGTACTGAATAAGTGGTTTACCAAAGCTCATCTAAATACTTGGTAAGATGCACTTCAGTGAGAAAGCTTATATTTTTCAGGTTACATATGGGGATCTCCTCTGCCAGCAGCAACTTGGAGACCCAGAACCATGTCTTTTTATATCAACTCCTTCAACATCAAATGCACATGACACACAGTGGTGGGACCTTGAGCCCATGCACAAGTTAGACAAAATCATTGCTCTAGTCTGAGTTAGAACTGGCACTTGACCACACTGAACCAATCATTCATTATCTCAGTTCCTGAAATTTGGAATTGGATTGCTGGGATTCTCCTCAGTTGACATGTGGCTCTGGATCTTGGAGCATATGTATTATGTCTCTTAGAAGAAATAGGTAGGATGGTTTATTAACAGACAGTATTGTTTTTCTTAAGTTCATTTAAAAGGAAATTTTCTGATACTTTTAGAAACCAGAAGGGGTGTTTTACTAATGTGTTAATGTTCTTTGTCATAGCAATCTAGGATTATAAACCAATGCTGCAACAGTAAACTATGAGACAATGTGTATGAAAAGAAAAAGAAATAGATTTTAACTGAAATCCTAAGAGGTTATTAAAAATAAGAGAAAGAGAGGTAGAAAGGGGGAAAATCCTTTAAAAGAAAATGTAATAGATAATACAGAGGGCTGTTATTGTCCCACTTCTATTTGTCTAGCCATCCCCATCCTAAACCTCTTGATGGGCACATCTACTCTTAAAGCTCTCTGGGAAAACACTGAGATTATTTAAGTCTCTTCTTACTCCATTCACCTCTTCACATTTTAGAAGCTATAACAATTGGCTATGATTGAAATCTTTCCAAGCTACACGAACAATAACCAAATACAATGACAATGTACATAATGGGCATAAAAGAAGCATCATTGTTAAGTTTTCATGTGATTTGAATTGAAATGTTAATTCTAATCATCTGCTTTTATAAAAGGTTTGTTTGGATCTTTTTTTGTCTGTTTTTTCTTCCCCCAGTGAATGTTGTTTTCTATTCATTACTGTGCATGTTTTATGAGTTGTGATTTATTTGTGTGTGTTAGATTTGATTTATTTCTGTGGTACTCTACAGTTTTTTTTTAAATCTGATTAAAAAATGAGGTTTGGGATATAAAGTCTGTGCTCTGTGTTGTCAGTTCCCCCACCAATCTTTGATGACCTTGACCAAACAGAGGTCTAATGGTATTCACTTATGTTCTGCTATCACATGTAATTTGGTACCACTCTGTTTTATTCTAGAGGCAGAACAATTCTCATTCTTTATTGTCTACCTCATATTTTGCAGTTTCTATTCCTCAGCATCAACATTCTACTAAGATGACTGGTTTGAGGCAATGAAAGGACAAAAATACTCCCAGCTTTCTGAAATTATTTATGTACAGATAAGATAAAGAGATAAAAGACAAATTTGACAGCCAAGGCACATTATTCGTTTTTAATGACCCACTGTTATTTTTCTGTATCTTTAACTTATGTAGTTATCCTTCTAGCCAGAAGTAAAGGAGTCACTCGCAAGGAAAGTGAGAAATGAAATATGCAGCATCAAGTCCTCTTGGTAAATCCATCAAAGATTAGGAGAGGGCAATTTCAAGAAAATTTGCATGTGAGCAGAAACAGTCCCGTTAGAGAGACAGTCATATACGCATTTGTGTAGAGCCTGTGTGTATGATAATTAATATCCACGGGAAGATGAGAGTAGGAAAGATATTTTTGTTTTCTCAAATCTATTTTAAGAAAAGAGAGTCTTCAGAAATCTATGTCTATGGTGAGTATCAGGATTTGTGAGCCTAAGGTCTCAGTGGCTCTAACTTTCTAAGCTCAGAGAAGGAGGCTGCAGAACTAGGAGAGAAGCCAGTAGCAGGCAGAGTAGAGAAACCCAAGAAGTAGAGAAAACCCAAGAAGACACATGCAAACATACACATCCACACTTCTTTTCTACATGTATTTCTAGCTGTCCTTTACACTTCTAGCTTCAAAAGTGAGGACACCAAAACCAGATAAAGACATTAAAAGAAAGAAAAACTACAGCTAATAGCTATAGAAAACTAACAGCTCTCATGAATAAAGTTGCAAAAATCCTCAACAAAAGATTAATAATGTAAATCCGGCAATGTATAAAATAATTATACGCCATGACCAAGTGGGATTTATTCCAGGTAGGCCAGGCTGACTCAACATTTGAAAATCAAGTAATTTAATTCATCACACCAAGTTAAAGAAGAAACTTCATATGTCATATCAATAATGCAGAAAAATCATTTGACAAAATTCAAAATCCATTCAAGATAAAAGTCTCAGCAAACTTGGAAGAGAGGGGAGCTCCCTCAACTTGACAAAAAAAAATATACAAAAAACATATACAAAATATAAAAGAAATATACAAAAAACAACATACCTAATGATGAAAAACCAGATGCTTTCTCCCAAAGATCTGAGATGATGCAAGGAGATTCCCTCTGAACACTTGCATTCAACACTCTTAAAAATCCTAGCTAATTCAGTTAGATAAGAAAAGGAAATAAAGTATGTAGATTGAGAAGGAACAAATAAAATGGTCTTTTTTTTTTTTTCCCATAACTGACACATTGTCTATGTAGAAATCCCAAAGAACCAACAAAAACTCTTCTGGAACTACTAAGCATTTATAGCAAGTTTACACGATACAAGGTTAGTATAGAAAAGTCAATTGCTTATACCAGCAATGAACAATCAGAATTTGAAATTTAAAAACACAATCTCATTTACATTAATACCAAAAACAATGAAATAATTAGATGCAAAACTAACGAAATACACAAGGACCTATAGAAAGAAAGCTACAAAACTCTGATGAAAGAAACCAAAGAAGATCTGAGTAAGTGGAGACATGGTCTATGTTTATGAGTAGGGATACTCAATATTGTTAACATTTTAGTTCTTCCAAACTTGACCTATGAATTCAATACAATTCCACTCAAAATTTAACAAGTTCTTTTGTGGATATTAATAAACTGATTCTAAAGTTTATATGGAAAGTCAAAGGACTCAGAGTAGACAACACAGTGCTAATGAAGAACCAAGTCAGGGGACTGACACCAACCAACTTCAGGGCTTAATATATAGCTCCAACAACTAATACAGTGTGGTATTAGTGAACAAATAGACAAATAGATCAATGAAACAGAATAGAGAGGCCAGGGAGACTTTTAGGATAGTGGAACTATTCTCTATGAAACCATAATGGTGGATACATGACATTATGCATTTGGCAAAACCCATAAAACTGTACAAAAGTGAAACTTGATGCAAACTGTGCACTTTAAGAATTGAAGTAATGGATTGATATTATTTAATTAATTGTAACAAATGTACCACACTGATGGAATACAATAATAATAGAAGAAATTGTGGTGGGAGGGGGGGCATATGGCAACTCTATATTACCTGCTCAGTTTTTTTCCTGTAAATCTAACACTGTTCTTAAAAATACAGCCTATTAATTTAAAAAAAAATGTGAGGGCATAAACCAGAAATGTGGGGGTTGTTCTTAATACCTTTCTCTCCATATTCACTCTGCATCCAGTCAGTCCAAGGATTCAATGTCCTAAATTACTTTCAAATTCATTTGCTTTTCTTTTTAACTCTGTTGCCATTTTCTGACACAGATCATCATCACAGATCTTCCCAGCTGGTCCCACTTGCATCCTGTGTTCATTGTTTCAATTCATTCTTAAAAATGTTGGCAGAGTGGTATTTCTTTAAGACAAAACATACCATGTCATTACGCTGCTTAAAACTGTTTTTTTAAACTCCTCTTTGAATTTAAATTCAATTATCCAACATATAGTACATCATTAGTTTTAGATGTAGTGTTCAATGATTCATCAGTTGCATATAATACCCAGTGCTCATCACATCACGGGCGATCCTTAATGCCCATCACCCAGTTACCCCATCCCCCCACCTACCTCCCCTTCTGCAACTCTCAGTTTGTTACCCAGAATCAAGAGTCTCTCATGGTTTATCTCCCTCTCTGATTTCTTCCCATTCAGGCTTCCCCTCCCTTCCTCTATGATCCTCTGCACTATTTCTTATATTATCATATGGTTTCATTCATATGTGGAATACACTGCTTAAAACTCTTCACTGGATTTCTATTTCCAACCTTCTTTCCATATCTTATAAGAACCTTTATCATCTAGACATTATTTATCTTTCAGTTATTTTCTCTGACTACCTTCTTTCTTGCCATCTAGACTTGACTTATACTGAACTTTACATAGTTCTACCAGTGCTATACTCTTTATGGTCTTCAGTCTTAATATCTGATGATCCCACTGCTTGAATGCTTCCCTTGCCATTTTTGGGGGGCCCACTTTATGTTTTATCCTTTGGAATTTAGCTGAAATATTACACCATGTAGGAGTCTTTCTACTCCTCACAAACTGAGCTAAATATTCCTCCTAATTACCTCAGATTTTCCTTAATGTGATATGCAAACTTCTTGCTTTCTTCATTACCTCTGGGAAGACAGAGGCACATTTACATTTTGCATTGAGGTCTTCCCAGAATCTGCAGTATAACAAACTCTCCATTACATACTTTTAAAAAAACAAAAAACAAACCACTTGGAATCAGCCCCAATAATGTCTCACAGTTGAATTCATGTCATTAATGAAAAGATAGCCCCCAAATCCACACACACACACACACATACAGGTATACACATATATATGTTAATTGGATGAGTCTAATGGAAGAAAAGTAATGTGAATGAAAAGAATTGGATCAAGGATTATAATACTAAATTCTTATGATTTCCCAGGATATTCCTGATATCTTGGTTTTATTGAGATATAATTCACATAATATATAATTCACTCATTTAGATTATACAACTCAGTGGTTCTTAGTATATTCAAAGTTGTGCAGTGATCACTGGAATCAGTTGTAGTACATTTTTTCTTGATGATTTCTATTTTTATTTAATTCCAGTATAGTTGACATACTCTGTTACATAATTTTCAGGTGTACAATACAGTGATTCAACAATTCTATATATGACTCCGTACTCATCAAGATAAGTGTGCTCTTCATCCCCATCACCCATTTCAGCCCCCCTCCCCTCTGGTAACTAGCCATCAGTCTGTTCTCTGTAGTTAAGAATCTGTTTTTTCATTTGTCTTTTTTCCTTTTGCACTACCACCCTTTTGCCTCACCCCTCAATCTGTCATGTCCCCAAGCCCTAGGCAACCACTAACCTACTTTCTGTCTTTATAGATGTGCCTATCTTGGACATTTCATATAAATGGAATCATGTAATATGTGGTCCTTTGTGCCTGGCTTCTTTCACTTGGATACTGTTTGCAAGTTTCCTCCATGTTGTTCAAGTAACTTTTGATAGTTTTAGCTATGGATCTTGGAAATTTTCAACAACAGAGTGAGCCAAAACATACCCAAATCTAACCTAATCCATTATTTGAAACAATTTTAAATATTGTAATTGACATTGATCCTGTTGGCCAGTGTACATTTTACCAAATGTATTTTATATGAGAAAATTGAAGGTTTATTACCAGTTATGAAGAACTTTATTCTTTAGACTAGCTTGTCATTTGGGGCTTTGCAAAGGTACATTATATGCTATAAATAGGTTGCACATTTTTCTTCATTGGAGTTTACTTCTGTGCACCATGGAATAGAATAATAATAACAAATAGGTTGAGTCTGTAAATATATCTGTAGTTACTGAAACTGACTATTTAAATGTATGTCTCAGGAATATCATTTGACTGAACCTCACTCCCTTATAGAAAGAATTCAGCATGCTTCTGAAAACATAAAGGCTGCCTTTGTTTGACACAATTTGGTATTACCTTCTTCCAACAGATGGTGGTAAAAATGTAGAGAATGGCTTTAAAATACTGATGAAATACACATTTATACTTAAGAGCACTTGTGAACAGTTGATTTACTGCTGATAAAAAAATATTAACAGCTCCAGTTTGCTTCATTATGTGTGCAATAAAGTAGCTAATGTTCTTTTCCTTCCTTTTGTAGAAATGGTAAATGAAGATTTGCATTCAGGGTAGAGCTTCCTCTTGGGGAAGCAATAGAAGCCTAGGCTGACATTCCCTAAGCCCCAAACCTTGTTAAAAGTGGTTTCAGTCCTGGGGACCTAATGCACTGATTGCTTCCCTAGAAGGAGTCTCCTTGCTTGCTCCATTTGGTCCTATTATGGAAGGTCTAATTACATCTATTATGCTGTTCAGTTTCACAGAAGGTTGGGGAAGGAAATTAGGGGTATTAGGGAATGGGATTAGGGGGCGTGTAACACACACACACACACACGCACACACATTGTGGGTTTTAAGAAATGAACTGGGGACCAAACTAGAGTATTTGTGAGATCATATCTAAACTATCAAGTGTGTTACTGTAACAAGACAAAATGGAGATAGTTCCAATTCTATATGATTGCTCAGGCAACAGGGAACCAATTACACTGTCAAAATCTGAGATCCTGAAGCTTAAAAGCCCCAGAGGACTTTTTTGCAACTTTTTTTTTTGTCATCAGTAAAAGGACAAGTAACACTTTTTTTTTATCCTGTTGTAAAGTGTCACTTACATTCTGAGCTCCCCAAAACCTTTCTGAGCACATTCTTTGCCTGCATAGTGCAAACAGTATATGCTTATCCTATGCTTTTGTATAGCCTAGATGAAGACTGTTACCATGGCCTAATAGAGCTCAAAATGGAAAGGGAATGGGGATAGAAGGGAGGCTCATTATTTTTTAAATGGCTTCACTTTTCCCATAGGAATCCTATAGATCCCACTTAGCAGAAGCTCATTCTAGCACTGATTAAGTGGGAAATACACAGAATCTCAAAAGGTCAGACCTATAATCAGCTGTCCTCAGGGGTTGATATGGAAAACTTCTTAATCCAACTTGAATTTATTGCCATCTTATAACAAAGTGCAGCAGATGATATGACATTAAAAAAGAAAGACATATATATATCTTACATATTTATATATATATATGCAAAATTCAGATATGTGTGCATATATGTGTGTGTGTAATGGAAGACTGCCTACCTAAACTCACAGTTATGTGGTTTACCTGAATTATTTGATTTCTTAGGCAGTCTTCCCTATAGTGTTTTTACTTTATTTATGTTATTGATTTGTTTTATATTCCTAGAGACTTTGAAATTATAACAAATTAAGTTTACGTGGCAATAGCTTTGTGTTTGTAAGAAACAATTCACAAATTATAGACTCTAAAGGTGTATGACTAAAAAAAAGTATGAAGAAGAAACAGGATAATAGAAAAAGAAGAAAACAAACACAATTCTTAATATGTTTCCAAACGGTGTGCAAGCCTGTAATAAACACTTCTTTGTGGGAAGAATATACTTGTGGAACCGTGTGGCTTAAGCTGGACAAAGCTTGGTTTCTTGTCTCTTGAAATGCATTTCTACTTATTTTAGTGAAGAATTATTAGTCAATATTTCATTAAAAAAATGACTTTGGTCAAAAGCTGAAGGATTTTTGCTCATCACACCTTAAAATGGCATCTCTATTTATGTCCTCACATAAATCTGTAGTCATTTCGATCACCTTTATGCTGAGAGCAGCACCCAAATACAAAATGTTAAATCAGTCTTGAACCTTCGTGCTTGCTTATCTGTGTGGAAGAAAATAGATTGTTCTCCTCTCCTCTCCTTGTTCCAAGTAGTTATTAAGTTAAGCCTGGAAGAAAATTGACCTTGGAGTTGTCTTGAGCTATGAGATTGAGAAAAGGTATGAAGGCTTTTCATTTAAACTTGACTCCATTCCCCTAGTTGTTGGGAGACAAGTGATGTCAAGGAAGTGGTATAAGAGGTAAAGTGGCATTTCTTTTCCCTACATGGGTGGCTTTTCCTTTTCTGGGTTTATGAAAGTGGTGTCATTCCTATCTTTTCCTACTTCCTGGGGAAGAGTAAGAAAGGAAGAAGACAGACTCCAAAGTTCAGAGCAGGTGTTCCCTGATTCTGCTGATGGGACAAGCTGGGAGACCACTCACAGCAGGTTGAGACAATGAAGAAATGAATGTTTCTGTCTCTTTGTAGTTCTGAATAGGTCACAGTGAGTCACGTGGCTCCTCTGTTCGTGAGAGACACTTAGAGCACAGCAGCTAGGAAGTGGGGGGACGTTGGGAAGGAGGAGCTGCTCCCAGGGGACAGGAACACACCACTGATGGCACCATTGGAAATGGGAGAATGGATTGGCTATAGGAGCACAGGGCATGATTCACGGTGCTGGACTTGAATCTCAGCATATGGCCCTGGGAAACCTAGTTAGCTTTTCTGGGCCTTGCTTTCCTCGTGTGCAGCATGGGGATAATAATTGTAGCTGTTTCAAAAGTTTTGAGGCAGGGAAGAATTAAGTGAAATGATGAATAAAGATTGGTGAGCAGAGTGACCAGCACTTAGTGTGCGTTACAAGTCAGATGCTGATCCTGTTAATGTTGGGACATTATAAAATGTGGTAAAAATTCTTCTTGTCTTAACAATGATGGTGATGAGAAAGTGTGACTGGATGTGTTTGCCAGGAGGCACGAATGTTTTGCCTAATTGACGCAAGTAGGCCAAGTGTTTCGATGTACTCCGGGATGTACCTATAAGGAAATGATTAGCTGATGCAGAAGAGGAATAGGTTGATTGAGATGTCAGTGTAGGTTACATGGAGGTAACTTCCATTCCTAACCCAGGGAGGACTGGCTTCTGGTGGAAAGATGATCTTGAGCTGAAACAAATGCTTTTGCACCCTTACAAATATCCAGGCAACTACTAGTTTTACTTAAACATGCACAGAATTTTCCAGAGTTCTATGGTCCTGAAATGAGCTTAAGAATTTTGGATACTGGCTGTGGTTGGTTAATCTCATGCTGCTGTAAGGTATCCTTGAAAAGTCCTTCACAAATATCCCTGTCACAAAAAAAAAGGGACAAAGATTCAGCTCAACTCTTGGTTGACCATCTTTTGTATCTAACTGATATGGAGATTGGTTATTTTAAAAGCTATAAAGAATATTGACAAATCAAATAGAGTACTTTTTTCTGTTACTATTTTTGCCCTGAGAAAGTAATTATTTATGAACAGTGTGGGCAGACTGGGAATCTTAAATCAGCATTAATTTTTACCAGATAGGGAAAATATAATGCACATTTTCTCTAATCCGTGCCAGTTAGGACAATCATTTGAGGAATCAGCATTTGTGAATAATCAACAAATTAGTAAATTGCGTTTTCATATGTTCTGAAAGTAACTTTTAGTTGTAAAAAGTAAAGAGCGCAATGGGCTTTTATGTTTTTAATAAAGAAAAATTGCTTAAATGCCATTCTCCATTTGAACATAGCATATTAAACATAAGCATAACATATCATAAGCAAGTCTTAATTTTCATAAGTTTATTGAAGGCCTACTATGTAACAAGCACTTTTCTGAGTACTGGAATTTAATGGTGAATATGCCTCATGAGGTCTTATTTGCTAATAGAGGGAAACAAACAAATATACATATAAAGGAGTAAACAAGGTTGGTTCCGATTGTGATAAAGGAAACCCAGTGGGCTTGGAAGTGCTGCGTTACGGAAGGGTTTTTTTAAGGAGCCATTTGAGCCGAGACATGAAGAATGGAAGGATACTGGTCATGCAAAGAAACTATCAGCTAGGGAAAGCTCAGTGTGTCTGGAGGATGAAAAGGTGCTGAGTATGGCTGGAAAATAGAAAGGAGAGGGAGAGTAGTATCTGAGGAGTATCTATGAGAAGGAGGCAGGCCTAGATCAAGTAGGCACTAGAAGCTGTGGCAAGGTTTAGGATTTAGAAGCCACCAACGTGTGTGTGTGTGTGTGTGTGTGTGTAAGAGAGGGAAGTGCGGGGGAGAGAGACAGAGATTCAGTTGGGACAAATGAATTACTGGTTTTCATTTTTTTTCACCCTTATTTTTGCATTCACACAGAACTACACATAACTGAAGATTTCAACAATTGAGAAAACTGCACATTTTAGGTGGCATTCCTCTCTTAAAGCAACCATGCTACTTTAGAGAGAGAGAGTTTTCTCACGCACACACCACATATCTTTATATTCCCTTCTTTAAGCGGGACGTGACCTTGCCTAATTTACATTTGAAATGAACACTTTAATTGTGGGATGAACAAATGGACTGTGGAAAGGCAAGACTGGAAGCAGGGGAACCAATTAAGAGGACATTGTAGTATCCTCAGGAAGAGATGGTGGTGGCTTAAAATAAGGTGGGGGCTGGGAAGATACTGTCATATATATATATATATATATATAGTATATTTTGGAGGTAGCGTCAATAGGACTCATGATGGATTGAATGTAGGGGTTGAGTCACAGGAAAATTAATGTGGGTTGTGGAACAAAATAGGCAGGGAGCTGGTGGGTGTTTAACATGACAGACCTTTGCTGCAGCAAAACACTCTGGCCTTCCATAAATCACTGTAGCATGCAACATCAGGAATTCAGAAAGACCAAAAAACTCCATTAGCACTGAACCATAGCATCTCTATAATAGACATATTTAACAAAATGACATTAGTGCTATTCATTTTTCTTGTTATGCATATTTGAGAAAGCAGACCAGAGAAATACAAAATAGTACATATGGTGTGATCACATTGTTACTGAGAATACAGGAGGAAAAGCAAAGCAAGAACAGGCTGTTTTACAGAGGTGGGAGGCAAGTGCACTCCCTGTTCCCTCAAACCCTCACATTTGCTGTGCTGTGTTCCAGACTGGGCTGCAACATGATTTCTGATAGGGTACGTTCACTGCTGTGGCTCAGGAGAGAGGGGGCTGCTGATGTTTCCTGTGGGGCAGTGTTTTTCAAATGATGCACATGACCCTCCAGTGGGTAATAGAATAAAATGAGTGAGAATTGACCAGCACTAGAAAAAAAGTTTAATAGAAAACATCATAGGGGCACCTGGGTGGCTCAGTCGGTTAAGCATCTGACTCCTGATCTCAGGTTGGGTCTTGATCTCAGGGTGGTTGAGTTCAGGCCCCACAAAAAATAATAATAATAATAATAAATTTAAAAAAATTGAAAACATTATAGTGCCTTCTCCAGTATTTTGTGAATTCCTTGTTTTTATTTCATTTATATCTATCTATCTAGATCTATATATCTATCTAGATCTATCTAGTTTATATCTATCTATAGTTTCTAGATATCTAGTTTCTATATCTATCTATCTATCTATCTATCTATCTATCTATCTATCTATCTATATGGGTGGATGAATGTGTCACAGTGCCGAATGGATTCATTATGTTAAAAAGTGAAGCACAGGCCCAAAATAGAATCACTCATGTTAGGGCCTCCATATCAGCAAACCAAGACTTAATCTCAATCTAACTGCAATTTCAACCCTACCACCACCCCCAGAAGGTAACCTTTAACCAGTCAACCTGGAATTTCCTGGTTAACATGAGGAAATTTACCGATAGACCCTTTCTGTTCTGCTTTGGAGGATGGCTTTGCCTCAAATAATGGATTCTTTTCCTTTTTCCCCTCCTTCTCTTCTTTTAAAAACCTTTCCTTTTAAGCAGCTAGGTGGAGCTCCTTTTGATTTGCTAGATGGGATGCTACCTGATTCATGAATTATTTAATAAAGCCACTTAGATCTTCAAATTCACTTGGTTGAATTTTGTTGTTTAACAATTGCAATGAGTCTAGGTTAAAAAGAAGAGTTAGAAAGCTACTGCTCTCAGGTATATTCTCCCTGGGAAATCCCCAATTTCTTGCCTCGATATAACTCTTCAGAGACTTAGAATAGGTTTATTTGCTTAAGCTCATCCACATTACATCTTTATATTAGGCAGACACAGATGAATTGAATAGACATTTGAGATCAATTACTTGATGGGTGGTGGGTCTTGAAAAGAGGCAGGAAACATAAAACCTACCAAGAGACTAGTGAAAATAGATGAAAACAACAGAGCCCCACGCCAGTACTCAGAGGCATGTTATCATCTGGGGAAGGGTTGGCAAAATGAAGAGTGGAGGGTCTCATAGGTAATCTTTGCTTACCCCAGTTCTGCCTCTGTCCACCTTTGAATACTCAATGTTGTGAATGGGAGACTCATAACTGACATCTAAAGAATTTCTAGATGGGCAACATAAATGCTGCCTCTTCTTGATGGAAAATTCAAGAAATTAGAAATCTCACTACATATTTGTAGTTCTGCATCCTCATACCCCTGGCCAAACCTAATTTTTGGATTTGCGCCATAGACAATGCCTGTACCTGATTTCTTCATGTCACGGACAGACAAACTCTGTAAGATTGCTGACTGCTCAGAACAAAGCCAAATTATAAGGCAAGAACAAAAAGAAAGAAGCCCTTCTAATTACAGACTGAACAAGTGTCCTTCATCTCTCCTGGCAGAAACAAGGGAAAGGGCTCAAAAGATTTAGCGCAAATCAGAAAGCTGTAGTATCCTCAGGAAGAGATGGTAGTGGCTTAAAATAAGATGGGGGCTGGGATTTTTCCAAACATCTGCCCAGAGTACCTCTTCCAAACAGAAGTAGCTGCAGAGGACAGGGGTTTAAGTACCTGTTCCCTGTTCCCACCCTTTCTTCTCACAGGCTTTTGTCTCTTAGTGGTGCAAGGTATGAGTGCTCATGTCATGGGCCAACCCCTGGGGGTGCTGGGCCAACCCCTTGAACTGCACTTGGTTATATGATACTTGTGATATGTAGTATTGATATACTTGAGAAATACAATAATATACAAAACATTGTGATATATGGTAAGACATTCCTTATTTTTCTTTCCAGAATTATGTAAATGCTATTCTGAAATGGACTTTGCCAGATAATTCTAAACCCTGGAATTGAGACCATTGTTGACTTTTAAAAAACGTTTCTTAATGTGAGATAATGGTTATAAATATCCATTTCGTGCTTCCTATTGTTTCTAAGTAAACCTCTGACCACTTTTTAAAGTTAGATTCAGAGAGGGGTACCTTGGTGGCTCAGTCAGTTAAGCCTCTGACTCTTGGTTTTGGCTCAGGTCATGATCTCAGGGTCGTAAGATCGACCTGAGATCTTACAGCAAAGGCACTGATCCATTCGTGAGAGCTCTTACCTGTGTCCGTCTCTGGGCTCAGCACCAAGCCTGCTTGAGATTTTCTCTCTCTGTCCCTCCCCCCCCAACAAATAAATAAATAATCTTTTTAAAAAAATAAAAGCAGCATTGCTTTTTGTTAGATTCAGAGAGAATAGTGTGGTATGGTTATTAGAATCAGTCTAAGGGAAGGAAAGTGTTGAGTTTTTTAATTAGTGAATACCAAACATAAAATTCATGCCATATGCATAGTTGTAGGTGTTGCAATTTAAAAGGGACATCAACAGACTAGAACGTGCTCAGAAAAGGGGAAATGGGACAGTTTACATATTCCAGATCTGGAAAACAAATTATGTGAGAAATAACTAACACAAAATAAACATTCATTTATTCAAGAGGAAAGTATAAACTTTTTTATTGCTGGCACTAGGCTAAAGTCTAAAGAGACAGCAAAAGCCTCTCGAGAAAGTTTAGTAAAAGGAAAAAGAAGTTTATGGGAAGATGTGAAAGTGGTCATCATATATTTTTAGTACATTTATGTGGAGAGAGGATAGATTAAACTTCTTTATGTCTCCATTTCCTTATTTGTTGAAAAAGGAGGAAAAAGAGGAGGAGGAGAGAGAGAGAGTTTGACCAAATTGGTGCTTTTCAGCAGGAGTGGCCCAGATATTGTGAGGCCTAATGTTTATATAATTTGGGGACCCTCTTTTTTTTTTTTTTTTAAAGATTTTATTTATTTATTCATGAGAGACAGAGAGAGAGAGAGAGGCAGAGGGAGAAGCAGGCTCCCAAGGAGCAGGGAGCCCGATGCGGGACTCGATCCCAGGACCCTGGGATCTTGACCTGAGCCGAAGGCAGACGCTTAACCATCTGAGCCACCCAGGCGCCCTGGGGACCCTCTTTAAGAAAAGAAAATTAGATATTTATTGAGGATGTAAACTATGCTACAGCAAGTTACAATGTTTAAAAAATTAGCAAATACTAGAAACATCCTAGAGTCCAGAGGAAAAAAAAATGCCATTCATGTTGTTAACCGCCTGACACACGTCTATGATACTTTTTAGCCTACATTTTGAACTGCAGACTCTTTGAGCAAGTCTTCATATTACAACATATTATAATATAAATTTCTATTATTTATAGAGAGAGAAGAGAAAGATAGAATAGAAAGATGCTTCAGTTTTCTTCCTAGCATAGTTGATGACTGTTTTTAATTACTGATAGTTTAGAAACGTACAAGGCCAACTTTGGCCCTGTACATCTCAAAGCTCCTTTTCCCACCACTATCACAGATTTCCGGTGCAAATGAGTTCCTTCCAGATAGGTTTGACTTTAATTTGTGGATTTCCTCCATGGAGCTCTGGTGCTTCTGTAGAAATGCCTTCGGGAGATCTTCACTGGCTTTTCCCCAACCAGGCACAGATCAGGTGGTGGAGAGTCTTTTGCTCAAGTTTTGACTAGAGAAATTCTGCTCTCCCCAGCTTTATAAAATGGACTTCCACAGGTAGCAAGGGAAGACTGCCTTTGATTCAGGCACGAGAGTGACTCTAAAATAATACCAGGAAAAAGTCAGCCTGCTTTTTATTATCACCATGTGTCAGCAATTCTGAATAATGTCAGTGGAAAAAAAATATTCCTCCACCAAAAAGCTTTTGTTGATCTGAGTTCAGAATAATTGTTGCAGTTACTTTTAGGTTTTAATGATAGATTTGTAAGCCTCAGATTGGCATGTTTTTATTATATACTTCAATAAACATCGTATTCTGCATGGAAGCTAATTTGGAAAACTCCCAGCCTCCAAAACACACCGACTGTTCCAGGAATTGGTTTCTAGAGTAAGTTCCTAATGGTTCTGAACCGTTCATGCTTGCCTTGGTCACAGTCTTTAGTCACTGTGGGATTACAGATTTCTGCAATGAAACAGTAGATTTGAAATAAACAATGTTGGTAGGGTGATTGTGAAGTTCAAGAACCAGAACTTGAGTCCCAGCGGTTTTGTTGTTCTGTCTGACCACTTGGAGATTTGTTTGGGTTTAAATTATAAAGCTGTGAAGCAGATTACAAATTGCAAGTTTGTCTTAGTGCACTCAGGCTGCTGTAACAAAATACCACAGACTGGGTGGCTTATAAACAACTCACATTCATTTCTCACCGTTCGGGTGGCTGACAGTCCAGGATCATGGCACCAGCAGATTCTGTGTTTAGAGAGGACCTCCTCGTTCATAGATGGTGCCTTCCTGCTATGTCTTCATGTGGTGGGAGAGGGTAGGGAATCTCTCTGGAGCCTCTTTTAAAGGCACTGATCCATTCGTGAGAGCTCTTACCTTCATGATATAAGCATCTCCAAAGACCCCACCTCCAAATACCATTACTTTGGGGGGTTAGGATTTCAACTTATGAATTTAGGGGGGACGCAAACACTTATACCATTGCAGAGGAATATTATTTTTGTTTGGAGAAAGCAAATTTTATTTCAGTAATAAATTACTGAAATTGAATAATATCTCTAAAAATGAAATTTATTTTTTCTTTTAAAATTGTTTTTAAAAACAAAGAACCATTTAAAAATAATGATTTCTGACTGATAGTCATTATTATTATTATTGAAAATAATTTGGTTGTATAGAGAAAGTTGTTAAAAAATGGTCTGTTCCAGGTGTCAAATACGATAGGTACACCAATCCACAAACAAAGTTTGGAAATTGCTGTATTAGAGGGTCAAGCCACAGAGCCTGAGCTCAGACAGTGATACATGATTTTGAGAGGGAAAGTTTTGGTCCCCTACTCCAATCTCAAGAAATGCTTTTTACAATGATTAGAATTGTCAAAAAATGAAATGGACTTCTTGAGAGCTAAGGAATTTCCAGAAAAAATGTTGAAGGAGAGTCTGAATGACTTATCAAAGGTGTTGTAGAAGAGGCTCCAGCATGGAGCACTTAAAAAAAAAGAAAGAAAAAGATTCATTAAATACTCAAGATCCTTTTCAAGATTCTGTGCTATTTCTACTCAACCCATCTTTATTAGTTATCTATTATTGCATAACAAGTGCCCTGAAGCATAGTGACATTAAACAACAGATATTTATGATCTCATAGTTTTTGTGGATCAGGAATCTGGGCATAGTTTAGCTGGGGCGGTGGTGGGGCGAAGGGGGGGGGGGTGCGGATTGTTCTAGCTCAGGATCTCTCATGAGGACACAGTCAAGCTGTGGCCAGAACTGCAGTCTCTTCTGAAGGCTCTTTTGGGGAAGGGCCTGCTTTCAATTTAAGTCAAGTGGCTATTGGCAGGCCCTAAACAGGAGTCAGCAAACTATGCTTTACAGGAGCACAGCAACGCTCATTAGTTTATATATTGTGTATGGCTGTTTTTGCTTTACAATGGCAGAGTTGACTACTTGTGTGTATTAATTATGTTTTCCTATTTTCTGTATTCTTGATGCTGTGATATCTGGGGCTTTGCTGACCTGGGAGGGACAGCCCCTACCAGGGTTAGCTAATTCCCAGAGATAATAACTTGCCTGAGAGATCACCTTTGATATATAAACCAATCAATCCAGAGCCCATACCTCCAATCATCTTCTTTTATACTCTAAGCCCCTATCCCCTGGCCTAATCACTCCAGGCCCAGGTACTAGACAACTAGGGACAACCCCTGTGCCCAAAGCCTGCCCACACTTTTCACACTGTTCAATCCTAAGCTTGTTTCTTATCCTATTTACTTTGCCTTGCCCATTCCTTCCCAGGAAAACCACAATAAAAGCTCTCAACCTGCAGTTCCCCTCTCTGACTGCTCATTGTACCTACATACTTCCCTAAATAGTCCTGCATACCATGCTATATGAATATAATAAAAACTTTTATCTTAATGACAATCATTTTCATGTGTGTCTTCCCATACCAAATTAAAACAAATCCCATATACTATTAAAACATGGTAACAGAGACTATAATGGCCTGCAAAGCCTAAAATATTTGCTCTCTGGCCCTTTACAGAAAAAGGTGGCTGGCCCTTTCTTTAGAAGGAACCCTTCCAAGTTAATTCACATGGCTGTTGGCAGGCCTCAGGGGATTCTAAGCTTACTCATATGGCCCTCTTGCTAGGGGACCAACTGTTCCATATACAGGACTTTCAGTGTTAAAAGCAGGAAAGTTCTAGGAAAGCTTTGACAGTTGATCACCCTGGCTAGATAGGGCAGCTAGTTTTTCCCCAAACTGGGCAGCTGGAGAGCAAGTGTCCAAGGTGGAAGTCATACTCCTTTGGTAACTTATCCCAGAATTGAAATCCCATCACTCCTGCCATATTCTTTTAGAAGTAGATTAAATCCAGCCCATACCCAAAGGGAGATTAGATAAGGCTGTGAATACCAGGAAGTAGGGCTCATGGGGGGCCAAGTTAGAAGCTGCCTACTGTACCATCCTCTCCTATCTCTTCACTACGACAGCAATAAATGAAAAATTTATATTTTTCAGTTTTCAGTTTGTATTGAAACATGAGTCAACATTTCTTGGTGCTACACTAGGTATAAAAGTCCATTAACACAAAAAGATCTCAAACGAATCTGAAATGCATAAATCATGCTTTGTGTGGCAAGGGTATGACATCATGATAAAATGTGAAATTTAATCTCTACTTGGATAATTAGTGTTAAACAGCTTATATCACTAATACATGAACATGGTTTGTGGCATATCTTCCTCAAAGTACCTCAGTGAAAACACACTACTCAAATTTCCCTATGGATTCAGCAATGCTTGCAATTATAATTATCTCTTTAGTGTACATCCAACACTAAGCATCCTCAGCTATATTTAAGAAATATATTGCCATCTGTATTTAAAATAATAGATTGGTTCATAAAAGATCCTCTCATTGATATATTTCCCTCATTTTTTCCCTTTTTCAATTTCTATCCTTTGTTCTAGAAAAGAGATCATTAGCTGAATGATTACATAATAAGCATCTACATTCTAATTATGATTTTCCCTTAATGTGGGTAATCTTTCCATTCATTTCTTTTCTTTTAGGAACATCTGCTTGAAAACATAATCTTTATTTTTAAGATATCATCTGTCCCTATAGTTCCTTTCCCTCTTGAAACTCTAGTCTTGAGCTCTGATATCACCATCAGTTGCTATGGAAATGTTTGTGATGCCACAAACAGAGAATTATGACTTCATGCCAGGGAGTAGCAGTGGGAAGCCCACTATTAAAAAAAAAAATTGTTAACCTTCTAGCTGATTTTAAAATGAGTGTGAGGGAACTACAGTCAAGAAAGAAAACTCTAGTCTCTCCAAGTGCGCTGTTTAAAGAATTGCCTTTACCTGATTTCAAAGAATTTACACCATTCAATCTGTGATTTTTCTGATGAGTCACCAAGTTTGTCAAATGTTGAGGGAGCTTTTATTCAACTTATCTAAACTTTGCCCATGTTTATATGCAGTGGGTGATGGATTGTGAACGAGCTGGTATTGTCATTTCAGTCTCCTTAATGATAAGTACCAATCTCCATAGTTCTACCCATCACGGGGCAGTCCCCAAAGATCATTATGAGGGCAAAACAAAGGGACTCAGAGTGCTGCATTTCTTGTGTTACATAAGCATACCCAGCCTCTGTCTAAAATGGATATCACAGCACTGAGCAACTCCTATTAATTTGAATTCTGCTGCATAAAACATGATCAGAGAGAGTCAGCTTCCAGAACAGCAATGTTATTTATTACAGAGAGAAAATGCCATATGGAAAGGGAGCCCGGGGACCTGGATTCTGAGTTTAGCTACTCCTTGGCTTCAGTCTATAACCTTGAGCAATTCATGGGACCTCCCAGGGCCTCCATTTCATGGGAATGGTGATAGTAATAGGAAAACCTCTACTACAATTGCTGCCCAGGGATCCTCTAAGAATTAATGAGATAGTGTCTACAGAGCATTTTAAAGCCCTTAGACAAAATGAGAAAGATAACTAAGAAACATTTTAAGATATTTTAAATCAGGATTAGACTCCAGTTTGGATTTTTTTAAAGGTGGCCTGCTCAAGGCTGATTTATTCCTCAGAAATTCAAAGGTAACAAAGTAATCAAGCTGAGGTACACTACAGATTTTTAAATAATCCAATTATCTCTATCAGTTATGAGGTTGATCCTGGCAAACCAAACTAATTTCTGTTTATGATGAGGAAATAGGAAGGAAATTGTGTTAGGCAAAAGTGGCCAAAATGTAATTTATTTCCCAGCCAAATATTAGCTTTCAATTCACTTTTGCTTCAAAGTTGTCTATACTGAATGTTTGCAATTCAGATATCTAGCCAGTATTTTTTTTAGCTCCCATTTTATTGCTATGTTGTGAAGAAGTGCTTTTGAGTTTATATAGAATTGAAACTCATACATCTGGTTAATATTTTCTTTAAATATTTAACATATAACAGCTGTTTTAAGTAGTAATAATAAAGGAGTACTCATCTCACCTTCCTGTGGTTAGTTGTCTAGCAACTTCAGTTTCTAAGGAGTGTATTTAAACACTGATTGTATTTTGGGAGCAAATGAACAGCCATTTCAAAGTCATAATATAAATATTTAATTAATGAACATAAAATATAGTAATGGTATGTGGAAAAAAGCAGCTTAAAAATCATTATATATAGTATAATCTGTGTACATTTTTAATATTACTAGAAAAAGTTCTTTAAGTCCATAGTGGAAATATTTACATTGGTTATCTGTAGAGTGGGATGTCAAGAATTTCTTTTCTTTTTTTTAAATTTTTTATGAGCGAGAGAGAGCCAGAGAGCGCACAAATGGGAGGGAGGGGCAGGCTCCCTGCTGAGCAGGGAGCCAATGCAGATTGGCTCATGATCCCAGGACCCTGATATCATGACCTGAGCGGAAGGCAGATGCTTTACCTACTAAGCCACCCAGGCATCCCTGAATTTCTTATTTTCTTTAAATAACTTTTGAATATTCAGAAATTCCACACAACAAGCAAAAAATAAAGCTAATTTTATTTTAAAAATTAAAATAATTTTTGTAGATGGAGATGTTCTCTTTCCCCCTCTTCTCAGGGTTTTGTAAAGCTCAATTGAGATAATGAAGGTAAAAGTACCTTGATAATTGTGAATTGCTCTGCAAATGTGTATTGTTGGTGATACTATACTCCAAATTTCAAGCCCTTTAAAAATGAAGACTATTTCTCTATTCGTTCCAGGAATATTCTTGCACTGCAGCTGTGTAAAAATATTTTCTTCATTTGGAAACCAACCCAAGATCACTTTTATATAAGTTAGAAAAAAGTACAACACTTTTCCTTCACACCTCAAATATCACAGATGGAAAACTGTCATTTTGCCTCACTATTTTCTATGCTAAAATGATAAAAAAAAAATAATGTGGCAAATTTACTAATCTATGCCTTAGGAAAATTTTAGACTTTAACTATTTCTGCTTATAAGTGACTATTTGTGAATGAATTAATTTTTGCCTAGTAATAACCATTTCTTAGTGATTTGAATGTGCAAGTATCAGTGCAAGTTTATTTACAATTAAGAACAAAACTTGATATTACTTGATATTACCCATTTATGTAGTGTCTGTTCCTAAACAAGTCAATCTATATTCTTTTCAATGAAGAACCTACTTTTAATCCAGAATAGTTCAGAATGATAATGTACATGATGGAAATTATATGATAACATCTCATTTCATTTTCTGATATGTACATCTGAAAAATAAAAAAAAACAAAGAAGCAAAAAGATAATTTTGATATTTTAAGATGATTTGATGATTTTTGAATGACTCCATGACCAATATGATCAATAGTACTTAATTAATAATACAGGTAATAATGAGGCCTACAGTACATCAACATCTAACTACAAACACTTCGAGGTAACTTTTAAAAGAAGGCTCTATTTCAGATGTTAGAATTTCTGAAATGTATCTTATACTGGTTTCCACCTCTTCTGGAGATATAGACATTTATTTTATTATTGCGAATAATTATTATCTTAGCTGGTTAACTCAGATTCATAAACTATTCTTTTTTTTTCCTTAAAGATTTTATTTATTTATTTGAGAGAGAGCAAAGAGAGAGAGAAAGAGAGTACGCACTCAAAGGAGGTGGGGAGGGGCAAAGAGAGAGGGATAAACAGACTCCCAGCTGAGTGGGAGCCGGATGCCCATCTCATTCCAGGACCCGGGGATTATGACCTGAGCCCAAGGCAGACGCTTAACAGCCTGAGCCGCCCAGGCACCCCAGAATCATAAACTGTTCTTAAAAAAAATCATGAGTTAGCTAAAGTTATTTTGTCTACAGTTTTGATCATCTTTTGCTAGTCCTACTATTATCAGCCACCTCCATTGCTGGATGTGTGCACCAACTTTCTATTGCTCCCCCTTTCATTTAATAGTAGCTTTTGCTACCATTAGAAAAGTGAAGTTGCAAAGTCTGCCTCCTTGAGAATATGAACCCACAGACATGGTATTTCTATCATGTACATACCAACTTACAAGCTATGGTAGGTCCATAGGTATCATTAATGGAGTATTTACAAACAAGAACCAAAATTACTATCACTGTAAACAGATTTTCCTTTTGAGCAAAATAGCAAAATGGAAGATTTAATTTCTGCAAAATATAAAAAGATAACATTATTAAAGATAAATATATAAAATAAAATGAAAATAAAAATGTAATTTCTTTTAAATAAACAGCCACTTACTACTCATTAAAATCAATCCTTAGTCATTCAAGAGTTTGGGGCGCCTGGGTGGCTCAGTCGTTAAGTGTCTGCCTTTGGCTCGGGTCATGATCCCAGGGTTCTGGGATCGAGCCCCACATGGGATCCCTGCTCGTCAGGAAGCCTGCTTCTCCCTCTCCCACTCCCCCTGCTTGTGTTCCCTCTCTCGCTGTGTCTCTGTCAAATACATAAATAAAATCTTTAAAAAAAAAAAAAAGAGTGCTTAGATGTCAGGATGTTCTGGAATTCTGTGCTTCAGAGTAACTGATGACTGATAGTGTAGCTTCTGCTTGCTCCTCCAGGGATGAGCTGACTATAGGAACTTAAGAGAAAACATATGGGAACTCTTCTCTGACTCCTGGCCTCTCTAAGGAGAAACTCAACCCTGACTCCTTAACAAGGCCAGGAACCTAGATGTTTGGAACCTGGGTTCTCCTTAGGAGAATGGACATCGCAGACATGATTGTCCTTATTTTTCGCCTTCCTTTCTGTTCAGACTCTCCTGTGGAGATAAAACCCCCAAGTTGTGATAGCCACTGATGATATTCAAATCTACACTTGGGATTGGTGTTCCAGACCTGTTTCTAAATAGCCTGCTATAATAATTCATCAACTAGATAATACCCAGGGACCTGAAATATTTAAAAATAAACTCACCTAAAATCTCCACCTATTCTGTTATTATAAGTTGAAGTTTTAGTGTCATGCTAAATGCCTCAATATTTCAAATTTCAGTATTCTCATTTGTAAAATGGTGAAAAGAATTTCCTCTTTATAGAGGATTATGAGGCTTAAATGTGATAATGCATATAAAAAGCTTAGCATAGGGCCGATACAGTGTTAACTCTTAATACTGTGTAAGTAGTAATGATGGTGAGTGATTGTCATTTCTACTTTTCCCAAATAGTTTTTGCTTATTTATTTGTTTCTGAATTTAGAATGTGAGCCCACGTTTACAAGAACCCTATCCTAGTTGTCTTTGCTTCTGGCGTAGTAATTATCTGCTGTTTGTTAAGTGACTAGATTCATAAATATTGCATTACTTGTCTTTTACATGCTATAACCATTACATTTGATGTAAAGCTGTCTCTTTATTTTGAACCTCACAAACACCTTATGAAGCATGTAAGACAGATACAGTATATTCGTAATCCAAGGAAAGAGGGTGAGAAACTAAGTGACTTGTCTAAGCTTGCATAAGCAAGTAAATGGCAGATGTTAGAAGTGATTTCCTGACTAGGTTGTGCTTTCCTTGTTAAGAACACAGTCATCTTTATGCCAAATATACCTTTATTTAATTACAGTTGGATCTGTCAATAAGGGCATGAGAAGAGCAGTTGGAACAAAATAGTTGGTGTAGTTCCAGAAAGATACACATAATGATTTCCTCAATAATGATTTTATCATAGGCCAAAATGGGCTGTGATCTTCCATAAAAAATTGGCTTGACATGAAAACCAAGCTCAATACAAAGTGAAAAGACTTGCCAATGCCTTCTAGACTGATGACTGATCTCCTTCAGAGCCAGCATAAATTTCTTTAAACTCCAAGAGCATGACTATATAATAATATTCATATTCGTCCAGGCTATGTATACATAGCCCACAAAAAAATTGAAAACCAGAGTTTGGAGTAAATCAAAGTATTTAGCAATCTGTATGATATTTCAACGTGAGCATGACCTCAGGGTTACAGAAGACTGGCCTGGTTCTGTATGATGGGAAATTATTTGACCTGAGAGAATGTAAGCAGAAAAGGGTTCAGCTCAATCTGCGTGTGACCTCACCAAGCACACCAAGTACAGAGAAGCAAGTGACTTGAATCTTTTTATAACAGGGAGTTCCAGGTGCCTCCATGTTCTAGCACAGTATTCATTTTTCATTTTGGGTATGGAATGAAGGGGAGCAGAATTTGTCATCCCCACATATGCCTCTTTGGCATAAGGATTATTTTAGGATGATTATTTTTGAGAAACAGCCGACACAGGAGAAGCTCTGAAAACCCAAGTAAAAGTTACTCTTTTTTAAGAGACATTTACATTTGTTAAGCTGAAAACTAAAACTTAAGTTTGCTCATAGTGGGCCATCAGGAGCATCAAGAGAATAAGATTTAAGGCTTCTTGAAACCTAGGCTCTGAACTCACACAGTGTCGGTTTCCAACACATCACATTTGTCAAAGCAAGTCACCAGGTAAGCCCAGACTCATGGGATGGGAGGTGCCTCAAAATATTTTTCCCAGTCTGCTACCACCAAGAGTTAGACTCACATCTCTCCTGTCCCTTGCTTAAAATTCAATTAAATTCCTATTCTTGTTTTAGTGTTCAGAAAAACTAAACTTCCTCCTTTTAACTGTCCTCTTCTTCATCTGTTGTTTTGTCATATTCTTGTCAGACAGAAGCCTTATCTCTACTTCTAAAATGGAGTTCCTGAGGCAAAGGAAAACACTATTTTTTTTTTAAGGTAACCATTCCTATGAAGCTAAGATTTGAATTTTCGAGTTTTAACTGCCAGTTCTATAAATAGGCAATGGCTCTTTTGCCTTGGTCCTTCCTTTTTCAGAGTTCCTGTTTTTCAAGAACATAATTATCCTTCATTCTTTTATTGACAAGCTTTGGACATTAACTTACAAACTCAACAATGTGATTGTCTTTTATTTTGCTGTTGTTAAATCAAGTTTGCATGTTAACAGTCCAATGTTTTAAGGTGTGAGTGGATGACTTTTCTTTGGAGACTATATGTATATGTGTATGGTTAAGTTTGCATCCGAACAGTTCCCAGATATGCTCACGGTGCATGCGAGTATAAATAATTCTGTTAATAAAAGTAATGGTGAATATGAGAGTATGTGTGTATGTGTGTGTGTGTGTGTGTATGTGTGGTGTGTAGGGGGACAGGGAGGGCAAAGATGTGCTGGCCTGTGTCAAGGAGTAATAGATAAATCCAAGGAAAGCTAAGTAGTGAGAAGCAAAAGCAGAGAGATTTTCAAAAGATACATCTGCACTACTTCCTATGGGCAGCTGCCCATGTATGTGAGGTGGTGCTGGAAAAGCAATTGAAAATTCCCACCAGCCTCTGCATAAATCCATTTCTTTCTGGGATCATCCGTCAGTCTCCGCAACTCAGGAGTAGCCTCCATTGACTACCCGCTGCGTGCTTCTGTTTATCTGAGTTTTTATCCTGTTGCCGAGAACCTTGTCAGATGAAGAGCAAGCCACATTTACCTGTAACTGCCTTACACTAGCTTGTGATGCCTAATCTCTTTTATTGATCCTACTTGCTGGTTTCTGGAGACCATTGATTTTCCTGGCTGTCAGTTTGTGGCCTTGCCTCCTTAATGTTTATTTAGACCAGCCTCCATAAATTGTTTCTGGTACGGAGGGCAAGGGAGGGCGAGGGAGGCAACGGGAGGTCAGGGGTGTGTGTATACCTGTCCATAAATATAAATCACAGCTTTTGTTCTTTGCTGTTGTTTGTGAACACTGTTTGCAAGGTGAATAAAAAACGGAAGTTTTCCACTAAAATGTGGGGAAACCATTACAGATTCCCCTGTGACTGTCTTTTTTTTTTTATTGCAGTCTCAATTTTCAATTTTCTGAATCCTAATGGTACCTCTTGTTGTCTACTCAAACATGTAATGTTTCTTTTTGTGAAAGTGGAGGAAGAAAAAAAGCGAAGGCATCGCGTGTTTGCCAGCACAGAGCTGTGCTTTTGAATGCGGGTGGGTTGGTTTCCCCTTCCCACCACTCAAATTGCTTTTTGTCAACACAAGCATATATATTCATAAATTTCTGTCTTTCAGGAAAAAAAAAAAAAAGAAGTAGCACTGGAGTTGACAGCACCTGGTTGAACAATTGAACCAGCACAGCTCTTCATAATGAAGCATATAAGACTATCTATTTAGACGAAGGCCATGGCCATAGTAGAAAGGGACTTTTAAGGCATCTGGCAGCTCACGGTCAGCATGTTCTAATAAGGGGTTGAAAGGTGAAGTGCAGAGTGCCACTGTACCTGCAATACCAGTTGACAAGGCCAGGTAAGCACAAGGCAAAATGGAAAATTGTTGCAAGCAGGTGGCTGCTCTGTTATAAATAATTCAAGGGCACGTCCTGCAAAATCCAAGGGAAAAGCCCCACAGCTCATTATAACAGTGAGTTGGTAGACTGCTAGACCCTTAAATCACTAGAAAATGTTTTGCAACAGCTAAGAATTTTTTCTCCTCTGCGGTAGTAGACATCATAGTCACTATGAGGTGACAAGTGGTTCCCCTGAGGCCAGAGGACAGCAATCAACAGAGGGGCAGCGTGGGCTACTACTCTCACCATTGATATCGAAGCATTGTGCACGGAAACAACACCCAAAATAAATCAGCAGGAAAAGGAGAAGCATCCTCAAGACAGGAAAAGAAGTACCTTCCAGAAAACACCCATGGAACAGCTTGCCCGATTTAGCAGTCTCTGTTTTAACTTAGCTTTTTCATATTAATGAATGTTCTGGATCTACTTGACTTATCTAGCCTTCTCACTTCCACCTATTTCTCTAATATGCTTCCTGTGATTTTTGTACTTTATTGCCCATAGCGCTTACATGGGCCCTGCAATTTTATATGCACTCCTCATTCTCTACCTTTTAAATCTCTACTCTTTCATGAAATAATTACTTTTCACTCTTATGGTCAATGGTCTTCTATTTCTCAGAAATCTTATAGCAGTTTTAACCCACACTGGAGTGTGATTACTTACATTCATGCCTGCATTAGTCAGAATAGACCTGTCTGTACTGCAGTAACAAATAAGCCCCCATATCACAGGACTTAATCCACAAAGATTTGTTTCTTGCTCCCAGAGCCCAGTGTGGCTCTGGAGCTCTCCTTCGTGGCTTCCTGCCTCGTATTGGCTCAGGGATCCAGGCTCTTTCCACCTAGACAGTGATACGTGAAGCACATGGCCTCCAAAGTAGGCACCGAGGGGAAGAAAGAGCATGGACAAGCACACAGTGGGTTTTATACCCAGAGCCAGAAATAAAGCACATTTCTACTTTAGAAAAGAATTCTTTTGTAATATTTGAGTATTTTTCATCTGAAATAATTGTCTCTCTGCACCATTAAGGATAAATTCATTCCAGACTCATCTTTGATCCACACAGAAATATTTGAGGACTATAAAATATTAGAAGAATATTGCTTAAACTTGGCATAAGGCTTTTTGAAGCAACACAAAAAAACAAGAAGTTAAAAGAGTAAATATTGGTCAATTTGACTAAACAAAATATTTTAGAAATCTATTATGCAGTAGTCACCTTAATTATTACCACAGTGGAGGTTAAAAGCAAATCACATGTGAGAAGGAATATAGGCAATATAAAAAACAATATTATTCACATAAAAAGATCTCTTTTGGGGCACCTGGGTGGCTTAGTCAGTCAAGCATCCGAATCTTGATTTCGACCCAGGTCATGATCTCAGTGTGCTGAGATTGAGCCCGGTGTTGGACTCCATGCTCAGTGCAGAGTCTGTTTGAAATTACCTCTGCCCCTCCCCAACTAGCACACACACGCTCTATCTCTCAAATAAATAAAATCTTTTTTTTATTATTCTTATGTTAATCCCCATACATTACATCATTAGTTTTAGATGTAGTGTTCCATGATTCATTGTTTGTGCATAACACCCAGTGCTCCATGCAGAACGTGCCATCCTCAATACCCACCACCAGGCTAACCCATCCTCCCACCCCCCTCCCCTCTAGAACCCTCAGTTTGTTTTTCAGAGTCCATCGTCTCTCATGGTTCGTCTACCCCTCCGATTTCCCCCGCTTCATTCTTCCCCTCC